>NC_133791.1:22993507-23081940 GCF_003597395.2 Chelonoidis abingdonii
CTGGAGTAGAGGGCGGGCCCAGGTCCCTCCCTCTCCACTCCCCTCCTCCAAGGACACTAGGGGAGTGATTAAGAACTGGTTCAGAGGCAAGCAATAGCGCCCTGAACCTACCCCAGAGAAGAGAAAGCGTGAGACCCAGAGAACAGTACCGGCAATTTGCCACACTATAGTTGTTAGAGGGCTCTCTCTTCACCATCTCCCCTGGTTCTTGTCACACAGACAGAAAGCAAAAGACCAGAAGTCTGAAGTGCAGGCAATGCAATGTTTATTGGGGTTAGTTTCCAGCAAGCCTGTATACCATAATTCTGACACCACAGAGCCTTGTTTCCCAGTGTCCCATCTCCCCGCTCCTCAGTAGGCATAATTATACCTGAAATCCATGCCTACAGTGCCACCCCTTATAACTTATGGTCATGTTCCATTTTGGGGGGGGGAGGGTCGTGAGTCTGGGGTCTTCATCTCACCCCTTTTGTACCCCATGGGAGGGGTAAGGTGTGAGGTTTGCTACGGTCAGGAGCAGGCATTTCTTTGATCTTTTAGTGTTTTACCTTCTCCCCAATCTGCCCTTACCCCTCCCAAATGGTTGCTTCCCTTGCCTTGAGATAGGAGTTGAGGCAGTCTTCAAGTGTGCACTCATATATTATACTCCCACCATGCCCAGTAACACTTCAACTGCTATTATCTGTTCCCATTATACTAACAAACCCATCTGGCTTGGGCAAAAGCAACATACACAGTGTCTTTGTCCTTTCTTTACACGTATGTACGTATGTTTATCATAAAATAAAACATGCAGGCAAAACCAAAAATACTATCTCAGGCAAAAATACAGACCTGAATCCTACAGTGGCACTAGCACTCCTATCACTCACTCAACTGGACTGACACCACTGATCCACACTCAAGGGAGCAGCTAAGTGATAACACAGGCAAAGCAGTGGCCATTAGGGCTGTGTGCATTCTCCCTTGCAACAATGAAAGTTTGGACCAGAGACTATGGACTTAATACATCTTCCACTAAAGCCTATGAAGAGTCTTTAGAAGGAACTGGATCAGGTCCTGTATAAGAGCAGCAGCCCTGACCTTGTTCCAGTTACTTTCTATTTAATCAGAATCCCCTCAGTATACTCTGAAGGAACAAGGCAGGTGGGTGAGGGCAGATCTGTACTGACAATCACTCAAGGAAATACAGTTATTAAGAAAGTAACTTTTCTCTTAGTACTGACAGCAAAGCCCACACTTGGGAGATTAAAGAGCAGCAACATCTCCTCCTAAAGAGGGGCATCTGAGAACAGTTAAAGTTTGCAGGACTATTCTCCCAAAGGATCATGTGGCAAAAAATGTATGGGGAAAATATTATGGAAGCAGTTGTATAAATAGTGCAATAAATAGTGTAACTTGTCTAATAAAAATGATCAAGAAACAAGATCGTTGCTCTGGGCTAACAAAAATGATCAAGAAATAAGATCGTTGCAGGTATAAAATGGACTACTTGTTTAATGATAGGCAACTACAAAAGGTTGCAGCAGGAATGTATATCTCAACTGAATAGAAAGGCTGATAAGTGTTATTTAATAATACTATAAAAAAAGCATAGGGAATACACAATTCACAGAAATAAGAGTAATTACTAGAACACAACTTTGGATAAGTACCGACATGTTGTCTGTTGTATCTATCTAGCACAGGTTTTTCAGAGGTGATTCTTAGCATGGTATCTAAAATCTGTACTAGAATCTAAGTGTCTGTTGGGGTTTCCTAACAATTTCTACATTGACTGTATACAATTATTAGGAATTTTTCTCCTACTTCTGTATTTTATTCTACGTACATCAGTAGCCAGGTGGTATAAAGACTCTTCAAAATTTCCTTTAGCAGCATAGAGGAGACCCAGGTTACGATGCAATTTAGACTGAATGCCATTACTGCAGTCAGAAGTTTTGAGGACAATCCATTGAGCTTGTGAGAGGTATTCCTCTGCCTGGGTAAGACGGCCAAGACCTGAAATTATATTTCAAGGAAAAAGAGGAGAAATGTTGTCAGCAATTTCTTAGAAGCTTAGAGAATATAGCTCTTTGTGCCATTCAAACAGTTGGACTAGGATGCCGCGACTACACAGCCATGTTAAACCAATGCCGCAGCAGCGCTTTACCATTGCTAGTGAAGACCTGCCCATAGGCATGAATGTCACCTAGCTGTCTGAGTCTGAATGGGTCATTAAAAAGGACTGGCCAAGGCCAACCCCATATCAATGAAGTATGGAGAAGACAATCACCAGAACATTGACATCTACCAATCAGTGACTGAAACAGAAATGGATTTCCCTACCTCTCAGCAGGGAAGCAAAGCAAAGATCCCAGCTCAAGAACAAAGGACTGGAAAGGTGTAAGATGGGAGATAAGAGCTGGCTGCTGGAAGGAGTTGGGAAGCTCTCATCTGAGAACTGACCAAGGGGGTCAGAGAGAGTGAGAGAGCTTGGATATGGAGTTTGCTACAGCCTAGCTGGGCTCTGGGCTAACTAGAACAGAGGTGGGCAAACTATGGCCCATGGGCCACATCTGGCCTGCGAGACTCTCCTGCCCAGCTCCTGCGCTCCTGGCCCGGGAGGCTTGCCCCCGGCTCCTCCCCCACAGCCTCAGCTCATTGCGCCACTGGTGCAATGCTCTGGGCAATGGGACTGCGAGCTGCCTGTTCTGGTGCTCTGGGCAGCGCGGCTGTAGTGCCACCAGCCACTGACGCTCCAGGCAGTGCGGTAAGGGGGCAGGGAGCGGGGGGGAGGGGCATTGGATAGAGGGAAGGGGAGTTTGGGATGGTGGTCAGGGGGTGGGAATGTGGATAGGGGTCGGGGTGGTCAGAGGGCAGGAAACAGGGGGATTGAATGGGGGCAGGAGTTTTGGGATGGGAGGAGGGCATCAAGTGGCAAGAAGCAGGAGGGGTCAGATAGGGGGCCAGGCCGGGCCACGCCTGGCCGTTTGAGGAGGCACAGCCTCTGTTAACCGGCCCTCCATACAATTTTGGAAACCTGATGCAGCCCTCAGGCCAAAAAGTTTGCCTGCTCCTGAACTAGAATGTATTTTAACCATCTTTTAACCTTCATTTCTCTGTGCTAACCTGGAGACTTCCTATGCTGTGTTCCAGCTGATAAATAAACCCAAATGTTTTGACAACACTGTTTGAACATCAGGGATTAATGGACCTCAGCAAGCATTTACAGTGAAGAGTATACAAGTCTCTATCAGGAGCCTCTCTCAGTTGGACTCGCTGAACAGAGCTCACAGTGTGAAGCAGGAATGCTGAAGTCTTGGAGGTTCAGTATTAGAAGACAGTGAGGCCACATGGCCTACCCTGAAGGAAGGGTGAGACTGAAGGGGTTCCTCCAAGAGACTGTTCCAAAGCTGGGGGTATAGTGCCAAACCTATGGATCTGTGACATACCAACATTATGGTTTTAGATTTACCATTGATATTATTTGCTTCAGCAAAACTTACCAGTGCTAGCCTCAGCTAAGATGAGATAAGCAGGAACTAATTCCACAGAATCTGGACCACAGGTATCAATGCTGAAATGCAGTGAATGTAAAGCTGCAGGAATTGCTTCTTCATGTTTTCCTTCAAACACAAACTTCTGGGCCACTTTGTGAGTAAAGTCAACTAAGTGTTTCTATAGGGGAAAAATTAACAATGGAATGGGAGAGAGCAAATGAAAATATTGTATCAGTGTATACACCATCTACCTTTACAACCAATTGCCACATACACTGTTACAAATGGGAAACCCTGTTATGAGTTGAGTGAGTTAAAACCCATTGACATTGACAGGTGTAAACTCACCCTTCAGTTAACATTACTTTAAGCATAACACCCCACCTAAGACAAAAGGTGTGTGTGAACCTGCTCAGGAGCTTCTGGCTGAGCACTGTTTTGGTGTGTGCATGTGTGTGAAAAGAGAGATCACACAGAAACTGAGAATAGACAAGAACAAAGAAAAAGAGAGAGGCAAAAAAGCCAAGCATGAGTCCTTGGAAAAGCTAGAGAGCACATTTTTGGAACTGGTGTTGGTTAAAGAGGTTTTGGGGCTGTACGCTAAGAAACTTCTTCTTTTGTTCTTTGCTCCTTCTACTTTACATTCCTTGAAAATAAATAAGCCTGCATGAAAGAAAATACCAGATTCCATCAATTTCTACTTCCAAATGGATCATCTCCAGGGTCCCAAACTTTTGACTAGCCACTCATGTCAAAAATGACAGGTTTCAGAGTAGCAGCCGTGTTAGTCTGTATCTGCAAAAAGAACAGGAGGACTTGTGGCACCTTAGAGACTAAACACATTTATTTGAGCATAAGCTTTCGTGGGCTACAGCCCACTTCATCAGATGCATGGAGTGGAAAATACAGTAGGAAGATATATATATACACAGAGAACATGAAACAATGGGTGTTACCATACACACTCTAACGAGAGATCAGTTAAGGTGAGCTATTACCAGCAGAGGAGAAAAATAACTGTTTGTAGTGGTAATGAAAATAGTCCATTTGCAGCAGTTGAAAAGAAGTTGTAAGGAACAGTGGGAGGGGTGGAAATAAACATGGGGAAATAGTTTTACTTTGTGTAATGACCCATCCACTTCCAGTCTTTATTCAAGCCTAATTTAATGGTGTCCATTTTGCAAATTAATTCCAATTCAGCAGTCTCTCGTTGGAGTCCGTTTTTGAAATTTTTTTGTTGTAATATTGGACTTTTAGGTCTGTAATCGAGTGACCAGGGAGATTGAAGTGTTCTCCAACTGGTTTTTGAATGTTATAATTCTTGATGTCTGATTTGTGTCCATTTATTCTTTTACGTAGAGACTGTCGGTTTGGCCAATGTACATGGCAGAGGGGCATTGCTGGCACATGATGGCATATATCACATTGGTAGATGTGCAGGTGAACGAGCCTCTGATAGTGTGGCTGATGTGATTAGGTCCTATGATGGTGTCCCCTGAATAGATATGTGGACAGAGTTGGCAAATGGGCTTTGTTGCAAGGATAGGTTCCTGGGTTAGTGTTTTTGTTGTGTGTGTGTGGTTGCTGGTGAGTATTTGCTTCAGGTTGGGGGGCTGTCTGTAAGCAAGGACTGGCCTGTCTCCCAAGATCTGTGAGAGTGATGGATCGTCCTTCAGGATAGGTTGTAGATCCTTGATGATGCGCTGGAGAGGTTTTAGTTGGGGGCTGAAGGTGATGGCTAGTGGCGTTCTGTTACTTTCTTTGTTGGGCCTGTCCTGTAGTAGGTGACTTCTGGGTACTCTTCTGGCTCTGTCAATCTGTTTCTTCACTTCAGCAGGTGGGTATTGTAGTTGTAAGAATGCTTGATAGAGATCTTGTAGGTGTTTGTCTCTGTCTGAGGGTTGGAGCAAATGTGATTGTATCGTAGAGCTGGCTGTAGACAATGGATCGTGTGGTGTGGTCTGGATGAAAGCTGGAGGCATGTAGGTAAGTATAGCGGTCAGTAGTTTCCGGTATAGGGTGGTGTGTCTGGGACCATCGCTTATTAGCATTGTAGTGTCCAGGAAGTGGATCTCTTGTGTGGACTGGTCCAGGCTGAGGTTGATGGTGGCATGGAAATTGTTGAAATCATGGTGGAATTCCTCAAGGGCTTCTTTTCCATGGGTCCAGATGATGAAGATGTCATCAATGTAGTGTAAGTAGAGCAGGGGCGTTAGGGGATGAGAACTGAGGAAGCATTGTTCTAAGTCAGCCATAAAAATGTTGGCATACTGTGGGGCCATGCGGGTACCCATAGCAGTGCCACTGATTTGAAGGTAAGAGATCCACGTACTTATCTGATCTTATGCTCAAATAAACTGATTAGTCTCTAAGGTGCCACAAGTACTCCTGTTCATGTCAAAAAGTGATTGTAATTTTAGTTGTTATCTATAAGTGGATGAGACTTGGGTATGTCACATTAAAGGCCATGGGTTCTATTCCTAGCTCTACCAGAAGTAACCTTGTATAATCTCAGCTCCTCTGTTACCCCATCTGTAAATGAAGGGAATGATACTTGCAGCCTGCAAGGAAGGGATATAAGGA
This sequence comes from Chelonoidis abingdonii, assembly GCF_003597395.2. Lineage (NCBI taxonomy): Eukaryota > Metazoa > Chordata > Testudines > Testudinidae > Chelonoidis > Chelonoidis abingdonii. The sequence goes on from NC_133791.1 coordinate 22,999,573, forward strand.
CTTACTGAATAATAAAAGGCAGTGCACACAGATTAACACAAGTCCATGGAAAAAATGACACAAACTGATGATCTCCTAGCTCTCAGCCTAGTGCACCTACCCTTAGACCAATGGGTATTTTGATATGCAGAATCAGAATCTGTTTTTGCTGTGTCCCGGCTGGAGCTCTAGTTCTGCATATATCATAGAAATACAATACAGGAGCATGTGCAGTACAGTTGGAATGTTCAGAAAATAATAAAAAGGGATGTTGTAGGAAAATAGTTTGGGGAGTGCATGGTTTAGAGACTTTTTACACCCAACTTGATGCAGAGCCCACATACACACTGGTTGGGAGAAGAAATGTCTTCTCTGTGGTTGTCAAGGGGACATGGTGCTTTGGCTTATGATTCAAGGGACTCCTTTGAAGCCTTTTTGCTGGCTCTGCAAGCTGTGGGAGTAGGGAGACCTGTGCTCAGGAAGGCCAGGCGTTAATTTGTGTGGGTTTTGTTTTTTTTTTATCCCTGGTTCCAGTCTGTTCTTCTGAGATTTATTTCAGTGATGGACCCTTCCCTACAGACTGCTCAACTGACTCAGTATGGACCTAGTCTGTGCATCAGCTGGCAGTGGACTTTCCTGCACTGCTAAATCAGGCAAGTGCAGACCTCGCCTATGTGCCATCAAGCAGTTTCAACTTTTTCCCTGGGGGGAAGTCAAGAGCAAGGGGAACATTTACTTGCCCTTCTGCTTCTCCTCACCACCTGTCATTTCTGAGGAAAGAGGATAGGAAATGATACCACTCTTCAGGAAATATTTTTATTTTAGTTTTGACAAAAGCCTCAAAGCCCATGAGGAAAATTAGAGAAATGTAATTTAAAAAGTTTAAAACTCCTATATAGATTCTTCCTATTGTGCAATCCAAACCCTGGCTCAGAGTGAAAGATCTGGTCTGCCTCCTCTTCCTAGGAAGTAGTTGAACCTCACTGAAGGCCTGTCAGACAAGTAAGGGGTCAGATAATGTGTCTGTCTGTGCCTTTTATAAAGCACCCACTACAATTTTGATTGCTATAAAAGCAATAAATAATAAATACTTTCAAAGTTGTTGCATAATGGGTATGTGAAGTCACTTTAGAAAAAAGGCTAGGACTAAGTTATGATGAGTTTTCAAATTCATATGATCAGTGCACTCAATGTGAATGATATCTTTGCTGTACTATAGATTTTATTAAAAATCTGGTTCAGTTCATTCCAGATACAATCATGGATTGCTGGATGAGCAGAGGAAATGTATAGAGAATCTTGATATTACTTCACTCACCTTGTCTTAGTTTTCCATGACATTTCAATGCTTTGATAGAGTCTGCCCAAAGGGTATAGATACAATGCACAATTTAGGGATTAGTTTTTAATCACAAGCTAAACTTTAAAACCCACATTTTGACAATGTTCAGGAGTGCCTTTTCCCATCTCCAAAATATTCAGAAGTTGAAAACCCCTTTTTAAAAAAAATATAAAGACACTGACTTTGCCATAGTGGCCTCACCCTCATGACTTCTAGGATGTACTATTGTAATGCACTTTATCTGACATTACCTTTCAAACCCTCAGGCAGATAGTAGCTACAGGTGAACATACCTTCTGTATACCATGTCAGTAAGTGCACGCCAAGTTATTACTTTAATCATAGAAAAACTACATCATGTGAATCTAGTTAACAATACCTGACAGAGTACCTGACTGTTCTGTGTCTCTTTATGGTAACATAGATCAGGAGAACTGGAATTGTTGACCGTTCTGAGATACAGGTGGGGATTTTCAGGTGCTCAAGTCCCATTAAAATCAATAGGAGTTAGGCACTTACCTCTTTTAAGAGGCTTTGAACATATCAGCCATAATTTTGAAAAGGCAGTGATTTTTCTATTGAGGGCCCATACTGTTTAAAACAATCCTCTCCGCATATTAACAAGGGCTATGCTAATAGGCTATCCACCAGATACTAGCGATTGGTGCATTAGCAATGTTCAGAATAATATCTTATTTTTGAGTCATTCTATCATCTTACTATTTTATGATGTGAGGGAAAACCAGGTGAAGGGCTCTTTTCTTTTGATCTAATTGGTCACTCTACTAGTATGACACGATTAGGAGGTGTTCTGTTAAAGCACTCAAATGGCTGTTACAACAGCTAAAAATAAAAATAAAACAACCTACCACCTAATTAAATGTCAGTCAGATGTTTTCCATACCTTAAACACATAAACAGATAGGAAGAAAATTTTAATTATTTTCACAGATCTCTCAGGCAATATTTGCTTTTTCTTTTACATACCTGCCTGTGAAGAAGCTGTTCCATGCCATGTTTTCTTTCTTTTTCAGAATTGAAAAATGGAAATGATGTACGTATTGGAATCAACAATTGGCATATTTTCTCATGGATGCTAACCCAGTCAGCTTGTTGATGATCTATATCACTGGTAAAATATGAGGAAAATACTTTTTTTTAAAAGTATTGTTTATCTTTATTGCATTTCTAGTTGTATATTGTCAATTCCTGCTGTAGTCCTCTACTGGATTTCACCAGTAATGAATGGTTACTCATAACAAACAGTCTGTAACCGTGGCAGGATCTAGTTCCCCAACAAGATTCCAAAATAGGAAGGTAGTGCTCTTCTGCCAAGTCAACTTGACATAAGATGTTAGAATCTTCCAGAGAAATCACTTACAAAACCTTTGTTAAGGTGGAGTTAAAGCTGCTGCTATGCAACAGGGACTTGCGAGCTGTGTACACTTTTGTAACATGGAACTTCAAAACCACAATCTCAAATGCTGGAAAACCGGGAACTGCTAAGTTAAAGTCTCCCAGCATATCACCAAAGAAAACATTAGTGTGAGCGAACATCCCCCCTCAAATTAAGAAATGTAGGAAAAACACAGCTAAGGTGCTGATACCCATGGCACACAGTTTCTACTCTACTTTCCATATGAACACCTTGTAAAGTGAGTGAAAAATATTCACCACCAAACCTGCAAGCAATCCCCTCACTGCATCGTTAGCATCCTTAATTGTGATTATACAATTGGGAACAAAGAAAAGCAGCTCAACACCTCTAGTGTGATCTGTCAATCATTAGCGATTATTCCCATATCAGTACTACTTATAGTGATCACTCTGATGGTCTTGTTGCACTGCATGAATAGGAGTCCTTATCTGGAGTTCTCATGGATGCAGAGAGAATGTCATCTCTTGTTAGGAAAAGGTAAGGTACTGTGATGTTCCTAGTGCCTATCATCATCCCTACAGGTTTCAGAGTGGTGGCCGGGTTAGTCTGTATTAGCAAAAACAATGTGGAGTCCTTGTGGCACCTTAGAGACTAACACATTTATTTGGACATAAACTTCTGTGGGCTAGAACCCACTTCATCAGATGCATGGAGTGGAAATACAGTAGGCAGGTATAAATATACAGCACATGAAAAGAAATTTTCCCTCTCTTGATACTCACCACTTCTTGTCAACTGTTGGAAATGGGGCACATCCACCCTCATTGAATTGGCCTCGTTAGCACTGACCCCTGACACGGTAAGGCAACTCCCATCTTTTCATGTGCTGTATATTTACACCTGCTCCTGTATTTCCACTCCATGCATCTGATGAAGTGGGTTATAGCCCATGAAAGCTTATGCCCAAATAAATTTGTTAGTCTCTAAGATGCCACAAGGACTCCTCGTTGTTTTTATCATCCCTACGGAGGCAGAGAAAGATTATGTTGTGTATGAAGAAGCACTTGGAGAAATGCAGGTTCAACAGAACTACCACTAAGTGGATACATAATTGGTTAAACAACTGCAAACAAGAAGTAACTATTAATGAAATGATGTTGGATTGGAGGGAAGTCTCAAGTGGGGTTCCACAGGGATCTGTTCTGGTCCAGTGTTTAACATTTTTATTAACGACCTGGCTGTAGATATACAGAGCACACTGACCAAGTGTGCAGATTACACAAAGCTAGAAGAGGTTGCCAATACTTTGGAAGATACAGCTAAAATTCAGAGAGATCTTGACAAATTGGAGAACTGAGCAATAGACCATAAAATGAAATTCAACAAAGATAAATGTAAGGTCCTACACGTAGGGAAGAAAAACCAAATGGACACATATAGAATTGGGGGAAATTAGCTCGGCAGCAGCATTGGTGAGAAAGATCTGGGAGTTGTGGTGCAGCACAACCTCAGCATGAGTCAGCAATGTGATGCTGTTGCAAAAAAAAGCAAATGCAATTTTAGGTTGCACTAAGAAGCATAGCATGCAAGTCATGGGAGGTAACAGCACCGCTCTAATCAGCGCTGGTTACGCCTCGCTGGAGTACTGTGTCCAGTTTTGGTCACCAATGCATAGAAAGGATGTAGAGAAACTGGAAAGGATCCAGAGGCAAGTGACAAAGATGATCAAATGGATGGAATGCAAACCATACAAGCAAAGGCTGAAGGAATTGGGTATGTTTAGTTTGGAAAAGAGGAGATGGCGGGGTGGGATATTATAGCGGACTTCAGAAACTTTAAAGGCTGCCCCAAAAAAAGACATAGAAAAATTGTCTTCTTTTGCCACAGAAGGCAGGATAAGAGGCAATGGGTTCAAACTCCAGCACAGCAGATTTAGATTAAATCTCAGAAAAATCTTCTTAACTGTAAGAACAGCAGGACAATGGAACAGACACCTCTGGAGATCGTGGAAGCTCCTTCACTGGAGGTTTTCAAAAGGAGGCTGGATAGCCATCTGTTTAAGATGGTTTAGACACAACAAATCCTGCATATTGGCAGGAGGTTAGATGAGATGACTCTTGCAGTTCCTTCTAACCTTATGATTCTTAACTGTGCATGTCCTCATTTTTAACAATAATGCTCTTTTTGGGAGTATGTGGAGAAAGCTTAACTGTTTTCTAATGTCTGAGTTTGGGGCACTGAAATCCCATGTTCAGAAAGGTATTGGGAGTAGAAGACCATATTATGCAGCAGCAACCTTAACTCCACCTCAGCAAAAAATGAATAAGTGAATTCTATATTGAGTCTTTGGGCTGGAAATAGAAATAAAGAGCCTTGTCATGAACTGCCCATTACCTGCTTTGATTTATTGTTAGGAAACACCTCTCTCATTAGAGAAAAAGACATGTGTTACTGGTTTGCCTCTGGAAGTAGTTGGAACCTATGGAAGAATATAGAGAAAGAATACTGTGCAGCAGACTGACCAGTCTAGGTGGCTGGGTGAGATATTATCATTTCTTGTTCATAACTATGATTTACTGACACACATGTGCCTCCTTCCCCACTTTCATACCCACACTTCATTATGGCATATTGATAACATGGGGCAGAAGAAGGAAGCCATTAGGAGGATTGTGTGAAAATAGGGGCTCTGATGTTTCCAGCATGTTAATGACACCCACCGACAAACTTCCATCTCATCCAAATTAGTTGGTGAAGTGGAATGACCTATTCAGCATCTGGGGGAGAGGACTGGACAAAGATGATGCTTATTGGTTGGAGGAAGGAACAAGAATTGACAGAGGTTACTTCAGATCCTCTGATTAAGATAGTTTGCCTGCCATTTGTAATGAAGCTTCAAAAACTATGAATTCTGTTCAAAACCCACTTGTTTCTGGACACTGTGACAGACCAGGGCCACCCAGAGGATTCAGGGGGCCTGGGGCAAAGCGATTTCAGGGGCCCCTTCCATAAAAAAAATTGCAATACTATATTCTCGTGGGGGCCCTTGCGGGGCCCAGGGCAAATTGCCCCACTTGCTCCCCCTCATGGGCGGCCCTGGGAAAAATAAACCTTCCGCATCTCAGCACAAATCTAGTTTTGAGAAAACTTCTTTACAAGGTATCACTGGTTCTCAGCATCAGCTAGCGCTAAAAGGCACTAAAGCTCATTAAAAGGGCTGGACAAATATTTTCCATCAAAACTTTTTTTGGTTCGAAAACTAGGGGTTTTTAAAAAGCAGAAAAAAATCACGGACAATGTCTGCTTTCCTTTAAAATTTGTTGGCTTTTTTTTTAATTGAAAAGCTGAAATTAGTCTGCCAAAACCTGAATATGATTTAGGGTTTCAGAAGTGTGTGGCCAAATATTTGCTGCTTGCTGTGTTTGATTATTTAAAGAAACAATTAAAAAAATCTGCTTAAAAAAAATCCAAAACTTTTTTGAATTACCTCAGCTTGTGACCAAACACCTGAGCTCATCCAGTCAGAGATTTTTCCAGGTTTCTGATACTCTGCTGGCTTCCTTGACTCATATCTGTCTCCATAATTTTGGGTTCATTTAGGTCAGAACATAAGAACAGCCATACTGGGTCAAACCAAAGGTCCATCCAGCCCAGTATCCTGTCTACTGACAATGGCCAATGCCAAGTGCCCCAGAGAGAGTGAGCCTAACTGGTCAAGTGATCTCTTTCCTGCCATCCATCTCCACTCTCTGACAAATAGAGGCTAGGGACACCATTCCTTACCCATCCTGGCTCATAGCTATTAATAGACTTAACCTCCATGCATTTATCTGTTTCCTAGAGACTGGCTCCATGAGGTCCTTTACAAACTGGAGACAGTTACTGTGGGTTTGTCTTTAGTATAGCTTATGTACATACTCCACAAACTGAGCATTTGAGCTTGGTCCAGAATCTGGGATGAGCCTATTTGTGATAACTGAAATGCTCAAAATAGCACATGCATGTGAATGGACACAGGGTGCTAAAATTAAACTAACCCAGGGGTTCTCAAACTGGGGGTCAGGACCCCTCAAGGGGTCACAAGGTTATTACTGGGGGTCGCGAGCTGTCAGTCTCCACCTCAAATCCCGCTTTGCCTCCCGTATTTACAATAGTGTTAAATAAATAAAAAAGTGTTTTCAATATAAAAGGGGGTGGGGGTCGCCAGGACGAAAGTTTGAGAACCACTGAATTAACTCCTCTGGAGCTTCAGGGAATGTAGGGGAGGGGGGTCTCCCTTCATAGGGTTGGGAAGGATATTGCTCTTCTCATGTGATCCCTCCCCCAGCGGCTAATTTTAAATGAAGCTACCTCCTCTGACATGAAACTCCCTATGGCACTGAAATTAAAGGTAGGTTATAATGTGGCATTTGAGAAGTGAAAGGGATGGTAGCCCTAATGGAAAAGCTAACAGCTTGGGTCTTCTGCAAGCCTCAAACTGCTGAATGAGCTTCAGTGTAGGGAAGGCTGTGCCTCTCAAACAGCCTGGCCCTGCCCCCTATCCAACCCCCACACACTTCCTTCCCCCCGACGGCCCCTCCTCAGAATCTCCGACCCATCCTGCTCCTTGTCCCCTCACCGTCCTCCAGAGACCCCACCCCCAACCACCACCCCTGGGCCCCATCCCTCCTCCCTGTCCCCTGACTGCCGCAACCCCTATCCACTCCCCCGCTGAGTCTTAACCCAGATCCCTGGAACGCCCACAATCCAACCCCCCCGTTCCCTGTCCCCTGACCGCCCTCCCAACCTCTGCCCCCTTCCTGTCCCCGAGACTCCCTGCCCCTCAGCAACCCGCCCCCAGCCCCAGCTTCTTACCCCCGGCTCTCCCCTCACCCGGAGCCTTAACGCATCACACCCAGGGCTGTCCCTGAAGAGCGGTGCAGCATGGCTCCGGGGGGGCCTGAGCTCCGCGGTAAAGCGGGAGGGCTGCGAGCTCCTCTCTGCTCAGAGCCCCAGGGTAAAGGGGGCAGGGCTGTGAGCTTCCTCCACTCAGCCGGAGCTCGCAGCCCTGCCCCCTTACCACGCAGTTCTGAGTGGGGCGGAGCTCAGGCCCCGCCAGAGTCAGGCTCCAGCTGTTCTGGGACAGAGAGGGGCGGACACAAGGTCAAGCTGGGCTGGGGCAGGAGCTTCAGCCGTTCTCTTGGGGGCCCTGTGGAGCCTGGGGCAAACTGCCCCACTTGCCCCGCCCTCTGGGTGGCCCTGTGACAGACCCAAACCAGTAGGGTACAGGAGTCTGGTCGAGGGCAAATATACTGGTCACTGGATGAGTAGCTTTCTGTTCCCTGAGTGACCAGAGCAGGGGCTGCACTAGAGTAATCAGGAACCTGCTAGAACCAATTAAGGCAGACAGGCTGATTAGAACACCTGCAGCCAATCAAGGCAGGCTAATCATGGCACCTGGATTTAAAAAGGAGCTCATTCCAGTCAGGGAGCGGGAGCCAGAGGAGAGGAAGGGTGTGAGGAGCTGAGAGGGTGTGCTGCTGGAGGACTAAGGAGTACAAGCGTTATCAGACACCAGGAGGAAGGTCCTGTGGTGAGGAGAAAGGTGTTGCATGTGGGTAGCGCTCTTCCGTCAGCTATCCCCATAAGTTCCCAGCAGTCTCGCCTCCGGGGGCCCACTGGAATTCTGGGTTGAATCTTATTGTCGGGCGGTGTGGTTCTGGTAATGTCGTCAGTCATTCTTCCTCCGGAAAACATCAGCTGATCAATCGCTTCGCGGCCTGTAGTTTGTTCGCTGGATTGCCCCTGGCAGCGCCATAGGGCACGGCATCCCCCGCCGCACTTGCCCCCGATGAGGCCCGTATATCTAGGCTTTTTTTTTTCAAGCCGTATGTGTACTGGATGCCCAGGCGGAGAGAGAGGCTGATACTCCAGGCGCTATGCAGCAGGCACAGGCATTCACTTGGGCTTTAGCAATGATAGCAGAGATGTAGCCGCGTCATTCTGGTAGCGGGCAGTGCTACTGGGGCCGGAGAAAGACTGGCACATGAGATGACGGTATCTCTCCTCCTACTGTTATGTCGGCCTGCTATCATGAGTGCCCCTGGCTGAAATCGGCGGGGGCGGCAAGCGCAAAAGCAAATTGTGATTGACTCAGCTTGGACTTTGAGTCAGATGCCTCGCTATATGGTTTCTAATAAATAAGAGTCAGTCTTGCCTAGAAATAAGGGGCAAGTGTATTACGAGGACGCAGTGGTATCAGAGCAGCAGGCTGCGGCCGTGTCAGTATTCATCAGGGGGTGGCCCGGCTGCACAACCCCACCCCGTTGCTTCCGCTTCTCGGCCCACTTCCTGGGCTACCGTGCTAGGTCGCCCCCATTTGTGTCATGAGTATAATAGAATGCAGAATATAGAAAAGGCAATAGGTACTTTGTTAGTGAGATAAAATAGGGGGAGGGCAGGCCTCTCGGGCTATCGACAGTCCAGCAGTATCGAGAATCTTTCTTTAGGGCACAGGAAAGGGAGGGGGCTAGATGAAGCTGCAGCCCCCACAGTTGTAATGATTGAAGGACGGATTACCTAACCGTTTGTCACTGGCATCTAGCTGGGAGTTAAGCTGGGAGTCAATTCGCCATTTTTTTACCAGAGCGCCCGCGGCAGGCCATTACCGCTGAGGCAAGGCCAAGGAGCACTCACGGCTGATGGGCGACGACGAAATATCAGTCATATTTGGACTGTACTACGTTCACCGCGGGAGGGGGAGAGGGGCAGAATACTGCTCTTCACTGCTGCTAGCGCATCGCTGTCTACCAGGCAGCATGCAGTACACATAGGTGACATGAAAGAAGTCAAGAAATGTATTCTTTCCTTTGTCTTTCCGTGGGGGGGGGGAAGCTCTGAGGAGCGTATTCCCTGCACCCAGACAGCTGCGTTCGCACCGTAGAAGACAGTTGGGAGGGCAGCCAAGAATTTGCAAATAACGTTTTGCAGAGGACGCTGGGACTGTTGGGTATTAGCTGGAGTCGTCTACTACCGCACTCCATCCATTGAGCTTCATTCTGAAGTCTCTGGACTTCCGCTTCGCTTGTACCAGGAGCGCTGTGTATCCGTGGAGGTTTTTTTCAAACGTCTTTTGCATTTCGTGTTTGTATCGTACGGAGCTGTCTGATTACTAAAAACACACAGTATTGGTCTCCCCGTACAGCGATCAGATCGTAGTTATGCTCTCGCTTACTGGTCCATGCTGGAGCTCTTTTTTGGATCTGAGATCTGCCTATTGCCACCTGTGGCTGATCAGGCTCCACGCTGGGCAAACAGGAAAATGTTAATTCAAAAAGTTTGCGGGCTTTTGCGCTGTTTACCTTGGCCGCGCTGCATCCGGTTCAGATTGCTGTCCAGAGCGGTTCAGCGGGTGCCATCTGTGGGGATACTCGGCCTGCCGAGGCCCTACGTCGATTTCTGTCGGGCACCACTAATCGTAATCCGGGATGTTAATATTGAATTTTAGCGGCTACTGTCTGCGTCAGGGAGTACAGTCAGAAATTTCGAGTTTAAAGCTAGCCTTTTATATCGTAGTAAAGGGTCGTTTGTAGTGTTGGAGCGGTACAGCATAAATCGCATTAAGGCTTCTTAAAATGTGGCGAGTTTAAAAGCATAGTTGTAGATCAGGCGCTCCAGTGAGTTCTTCCTCTGCCACAGTCGTGGTCAACTTCTCCCTGTGTCTGATCAGGAAGTTGGAGAGGAACCGCAGGCATCCATCCTCTATTCTGAGTCCAGCGCGCAAGGGCCCTGTGGATTGTCCAGCTGTCTATAGTGCTCTGTAACGTAGCTGCATGTACATCTACATACGTCCCTGGGCTGATTCCCCATGGTTCTCCTCCAAACACTCTTCTTTCTTCAGAAATTGACGTTAGCCTCGGACCATGGACGCACAACGCCGAATTACTGTGCCTAGTGTGGCCGCATGAAATCGAATTTATATCAGTTTTATAAAACCGATTTTAGCTAATTCGATATTATCCCGTAGTGTAGACGTGGCCTGAGGTGAACAAATCTGCCAATAAGTGCAGGACTCACCAAGGTAGAGGAGGAACTTTGTCACAACACCCAGTTAGCCTCATTGGCCAAGAGCATTGCTTGGTATCGGCATTTGGCTATAAGCTTCTAACCTTTTATTTTAATATAGAGATCAACATATTATGCTGCTGGTCCATTTTCTATAAATTTTTTTACAAACTCATGGCTTATCCATTTGGTCACAATGCCCTTAGGCAAACTGCTTCAACTTTCTGTGAGCACATTACCCCACCCAATAAACAGCCATAACAACAGTTACTTCTCTTTTGTATATTTCTATTATATTAAGACACCAAGCCTGCAAATACTTATTCATATCTACTGAAGTCAATGAAAGTTCAGATGCTTGAAGTCAAGAATGCACTTAAGTATTTGTAGGATCAGGATCTTGGTGCTGATTTTTTTTTCCCCTGAAGTATCAGAGTTCAACAAAAATGGTATTTTCTCACCATACCAGAGTGGGTAAAAAATAGTAATTTAAAAAAACTGAAAACCAGCTTTTATTCAAATCAGATTTTTTTTATTTAAGTTAAATGTTTCTTTTAAAAATTAAACTATAGGCTACACGTATACTCAATGAAAATAATTTAAATTAAATACAAACAATAGTATTAAGCACTACATGTTTGCTACCAAGTTTTAAAGAAAGTCAAATCACTGAACTGGTGGAAGTCACTGACTAAGGATCTGGAACCGGAGTTTGCTGAAGTGCTAAACCAGCTTCTGACAGCAGTGACCTCTTCTGTGGATGCAGAGAGAATATCTGCTTCATTTCAATCTATTCAACTAGCTCAGTTCAATGACTAGTTCATTAAAAGTTGAGACAGTGATTGAGAGCTGAAAAAGCAGAAAAACTTTTCTTTCAATCTATGAATAAAATCTAGGTGTAAGAGGATCTACTAATTCTAAAATCTTGTAGGACATGGTGACCAGAAAGAATCAGGTCAATTCATTATCTACACATAACTGTACCTTTGTTTGATAAATCAGTTAGTTTTAAATGCAAAACATTTTTGATAAACTTTTTGATCATTTTCCCCATCACTTTTAAGTAGTTTTATTTAATAAAAAGTTGTGCATTTTTAATTGAATTTCAATTCAAACAGAGCTTTATATAAATCATGAGTAAAAATTAACCATCTAATAAATAAGAAATGGATTAGTCACCATTTTCTAAAAATAAAAATGTAAAAATTAACAATCTGTGTATTTTAAATAAACATAAAGTAAATGCATATAGATACAATGGAGGTACCTGATTAGCACCAAAAAAAAAGTACCAAATTTAATGCATAGGCTATATTTAATTGCAAATCAGCATGTTGCAATGATTATCAACCAATGAGAATCCATGTTTCTTTAGAAAAATAATTAAAAAATACAAATATAGTACACTATAATCAATTATTTAAATCAAAGTTTCCTGATTGCTGCCTTAAATCATAATTAAAATCAGTGACTTAAATCAATCTACCCTGTTCCATACTCCTCCATACAAAGGTGTGTATGTGTTGTTTTGGCAGACTACCATAGCTGTAGTCTTGCCACTAAGAATGCTCTGCCTATCAAGCCTGGTAATCTAAACCAGTGGCTCCTAAACTGTGGGGTGCATCCCTATGGAGCATGGCAGAATGTTCAGGGGGGCACGGCAGGGCCTAGGTCAGCCCCCATGGGGGAGTAGGGGAGTGAGCACCACCCAGCCCCAGCCCCAGCCCCTGGCTGCAGCTCCACTCCTGGAGCACAGATTAAGGTAAGGGGGAGCATGATGTAAAAAGTTTGGAGACCCCAGTTTCAATGGATAATCCTCTTACTGAACTGCTCCTGTGTGGTACAGCCATCTTGAAAAGTCACAGAGAGGGTTGCTGAGGCAGCCAGAATACAGTCTGTTAAGGAGTTTGTAGGTCTAGCTCAGGACTTTAAATTCCAATTTTAATTCATAGACTATAAGGCCAGAAGAAACAATTATGCTTACTACTCTGACCTCTTGTTTGAAGTGAGCTTATCTTTTAGAAAAACATCCAATTGTGATTTAAACCAGGGATCAGCAACCTTTCAGAGGTGTTGTGCTGAGTCTTCATTTATTCACTCTAATTTAAGGTTTCACATGCCAGTAATACATTTTAACGTTTTTAGAAGGTCTCTTTCTAGAAGTCTATAACATATAACTAAACTATTGTTGTATGGCAAGTTAATAGGGTTTCAAAATGTTTAAGAAGCTTTGTTTAAAATTAAATTAAAATGCAGAGCCCCCCAGACTGGTGGCCAGGACCAGGGCCAGCTCCAGGCACCAGCCAAACAACCTCGTGCTTGGCGCCGCAGATTCTACGGGGCGGCATTCTGCCCAAACCTAGGACGGCATGGCTGCTTTTTTTTTGTTTGTTTGTTTGTTTGCTGCTCCGGCTGCCCTGTAGGGGATGGCAGCGCAGAGGGGAGCGCTCTGCAGCAAACTCAGCAGGGCAGCCTGTGTCCTTCCCTCCCTGCCAACGGGAGTGGAGCCCTCCCGGCAGGCGGCACGGTGGTTAGAGCCATGTGGCGAGCGCCCCGTTGAAGGGCTGGCTGCCCCCCCTTCTCTCTGCCCCCCCGCTCCCTCACAGGGAGTCCCCCTGCACCCTGTAGGGTATTTTTGTTTAGTTTTTTCCCCCTGCTTTGCTGGCTGTGCTGTTTTCGTTTTGTCTCCCCCCACTGCTGCTTGCCACTCCAGCTGTGCCGTGTAATTGTTCCCTCCCCTGCTTTTCCATTCCATGTTTTTGGTCCCGCCCCCTCCTTTGTTACTCCAGCTGCCCCACCCCCCTTTTTTTTGTTGCTTGGGGTGGCAAAAAAAAGCCAGAGTCACACGTGGCCAGGACCCAGGCAGTGTGAGTGCCACTGAAAATCAGCTTGTGTGCCGCAAGGTTGCCTACCCCTGATTTAAATATTCCCAGTGATGGAGAATCCATCAAAACCCTTGGTAAACTGTTCCAATCATTAATACCCTCATGCCTAAACATTTACAGCATAGTCTGAACTTATCTAACTTCAGCTTGCAGCCACTGGATATTAGCAGGTCTCCATTATGCAAATAGACTCAGGCCACGTCTAGACTACGCGCCGGATCGGCGCGTTAAAATCGATTGCTCGGGGATCGAAATATCGCGTCTGGTCTGGAAGCGATATCTCGATCCCAGAGCGTGCTTAGATCGGTTCCGGAACTCCAGCTGGACGACCGGACTTCCGGATTCGACACGGCGAGCCGCGCGGTGAAGACGGGCGAGTAAATCGATTTCAGATATTCGATTTCAGCTACGCTATTCTCGTAGCTGAAATTGCGTATCTAAAATCGATTTAATCTGTAGTGTAGACCTGGCCTCAGGCTTAGGCGCCGACTTCCTCTCTACCCGAGGGCTGACCCACTAACACTTTATCCCTCCCCAAGTTCCCCCCGCCTCTTCCCGCTCTTCCCCCGCCCCTCCACTCTACTCCTTCGCCCAAGGCCGCCCTCCCACCCCGCCTGCTCCCGTCCCTGCTCCTCCCCCCGCATGCCGCGGAACCGCTGATCTGGGAGGGGGAAACGAGGAGGGAGGTGGCCAGGGAGCTGAAGGGGGAGGAGCCTGGGGCGGGACGCCGGGCGGCCTGAGGGGGAGAAGGGGCACCGGAGGGTCGGAGGCGCAGAGCCCGGAACTCACCAGTAATAGGTGACGCGGCAGGCTCCGCAGCGCAGCTGGGCCGGGCCGCCGCACAGCTCGCAGCTCCGCCGCCGCCCCCGGGGCAGCGCCAGTGCGGCACCAGTGCCCATGCGCCCGATTTCCATCCTCCCGCCCTGCCACGTTGCCGGGAAGCGGCGCGTTGCCGAGCAACCAGGCGCTTCCGGCGTGGGGGCAGCCCCCGGGCGTTTCCGGGACGCGGCCGGGCGGCAACTTCCGGTGCGGAAGCGGACAGGCCAGTCGGCATGGCGGCCGCGGCTGGCACAGACAGCCCCGGGCCGGCCGCGCTGGAGGCGGAGCAGCGCGTGGCGGGTCCTGGGCAGCGGTGCAGAGGGAGCGCGGGCGGCTCGTGGCGCTGGTGACGTCGGGCGGGACGCAGGTGCCGCTGGAGGCGCGCGCCGTGCGCTTTCTGGAGAACTTCAGCAGCGGGCGGCGCGGGGCGGCCTCGGCCGAGCGCCTCGTGCGCGCCGGATACGGCGTCTGCTTCCTGCATCGAGCGCGCTCCGCCTTCCCCTGGGCGCGCGCGCTCCCGCCTCCGGGGCCCGCTCTCTTGGACGCTCTGCGCGTACAGCCGGGGCCTAGCGTTGCTGCTGACCCAGATGCGCTGCCGGGGCTCGTGCCCGCGCTGCTCGGGTACCAGCGCGCCAAGGAGGCAGGCGCGCTCTTGCCGCTCGAGTTCACCAGCCTCACCGAGTACTTAGCGCTGCTGCGGGCCGCCGCCAGGGCCCTGGCGCCCTTCGGTACGGGGCGGCCGCGGGAAGGGGCGGGCAGCCGCCCTGCGGGCGTGGGACTGGGAGTCAGTCCTGTTCGTGGGGTTCTGGCCTCGGGGTGGGGATTGGCCCTGTCGAGGGTGTATCGCACTGGCCGGATGCTGCTGGGGCAGATGGACCCTTGGGCTGAGCTGGGATGACTGTGTGGGGGAGGGGTCATCCCTGTTTGGGGAGGTCCTGGCATTGCTGGGGTGGGATCAGCCCTGCCTGGGGCCCTCCGTGATTCTGGCTCCTTTACCCGCAGGTTCCAGTGTGATGTTCTACCTGGCAGCAGCCGTGTCAGATTTCTACATCCCAGCATCAGAGATGCCGGAGCACAAGATCCAGTCCTCTGAGGGTCCCCTGCAGGTGATGCATTTTCTCCTAGGCACTGGGCCTTACTCTGTCCCTTGTTGGATTTCGCTTGCCAAAAGTGTGATATGGAGTGAAATCTGGCTTCTTGATTTGATGTGCTAGTAGCGCTCTGGGGGGAGCTAGGACTCCTGGGCCATATTACCTGATCTCAAACTGACTTATTAAGTTACCTTGGGCAAGTCACTTACTCCTGTATGTCTGAGAGTTCATATACAAACCTGGAGTGTTAATACTCATCTCACAGGGACTAAGGCCTTGGCCACACTGGAGAGTTGCAGTGCTGGTAGTGGCTTTACAGCGCTGCAACTTACTCCCCGTCCACACTGGCAAGGCACATACATAGCTGTATCTCCCTGGCTACAGCACTGGTTGTACTCCACATGGACAAGAGAAATAAAGAGAACAGCGCTGGTGCTGCAGCGCTGGAGTGCCAGTGTAAACAGCGATTAATCTTACTACGCTGTAACTGACCTCCGGAATTTTCCCATAATGCTTTTAACTAAAGAACTCTTTGTTTTGTTAAGATGCCTCTCTTTGTTTGTTGTGAGCTTGGGGCTCTGGGAGCTGCTTATCTAAAAAACAAACACAGCTACTGTTTGCTCGAGCAGAGGCAGGCAGGGAATGTCCACAGCTAGTGTTTGCTTGAGGACAGAAACAGCAGGGTGGGGTGGCGGGGGGAGTCCGTTGGAGCAGCTGGTTATCTGGTCTGAAGGCAATTTGCATTTAAGAATGAATGAGAGAGGGGTGGGGGAAGTGGTCAGAATTTGCAAGGCAGGGAGCTGACACAGTGTCGGCTCCAAAAATCCATTCTCTCTGCCCCATGCTCCCTGTCACACTCCACTCCACCCCCCTCTTTTGAAAAGCACGTTGCAGCCACTTGAACGCTGGGATAGCTGCCCATAATGCATCACTCCCAATACCACTGCAAATGTGGCCACACTGCAGCGCTGGTAGCTGTCAGTGTGGCCACACTGCTGCGCTTTCCCTACACAGCTGTACGAAGACAGCTTTAACTCCCAGCACTGTACAGCTGCAAGTGTAGCCAAACCCTAAGAGGCCTTACAATGGCTCAGCACTTTGAAAACAGTGTGCTATGGCACCACTATAGCGTCTACCAAACCAGTCATCCCTATTCATTAGATTGTCAGTCAACAAAAGCCTAAGTCTGCCTCTTTCTCCTGTGGTTTTGTTCTCGAGACTTCCCTTTATTAAAAGCTTCCTTTCTGATAGGTAGCTATTTTACTGGGATCTCCAGATTCCTTTTTAAATCATCCTTTCTCATGTAATTCCTCCATGGAAACAACTCACTCTCCATTATTAGTTATTTGTATTCTGGTAGCACTTGGAAGCCCCAGTTGAGATTCAGTCCCAGTTGAGACAGACTCTTTGTGAACATGAGGGAGGAGACAGTCCCTGCTCTGAATAGCTTATAGTCTAGCTGGACAAATTAGATAAAAGGTGAGAAGGAAAACTGAGGTGCAGAGAAGGGAAGTGATTTGCTTAAGATCACACAGTAGGTCAGTGACAGAGCTGGGAATAGAACCCAGTCCTTCTGATTCCTAGTCCAGTGCCCTAACCTCTGAGACCTAGGCTTAGCTAGCAGGCTGCAGAGGTAGCTGTCTCCTGTATGTAGCCTGAAGGGATCATTGAAGAATGAAGCAAGGTGTTCTTTCCTTCCAGAAGCTGTCTTCTGTATTTATTCTTCGAGTAGCCTCTGTACATGTACACTGTCAGGATGTGCAAACAGTGAAGCTTGGACTGATGGAACCTTCTAATAGCAGTGCCTGCTGAAGTGCTTACATGCCCAACTCTCCTCGTTCCTCCAAACCAGTTTGTTATCCAGGGAACAAATCAGGGAATCTAGAAAAAGTTCTTAAGTCTTCCAGTTCTGATCTTTCAGCCCTCAAATTCACCTGCCTTCACCCATGGTTTATGATTTCCACAGGCAATGGGGCTGGTTTGGCTTTTCTCCAGGCACTTATTAAAGGAGCCTGCTCTCACAAGATTCAGCGGAAAGGTTCCACCACTCTTGCTAATACCAAAGGAAAGGTCTCCTTCATTAACCCTAGATACTCCCTGAAGAAGAAATAGAAGGTCCTGATGAACACACAGATATGGATGTGGAGGTTCAGACATCACTGGATGACAATGCGGAAGCATCTTCTTCCAGAAAATACAAATTTATAGACAGCATAACATTATAGAAAGGATGGCTACAACCCTGAACATCCCTTCTGTTGTATTAGAGGAAATCACATACCCAGTTTTTGATATTCTGGATTCACCCACTAGGAGTAAAATTACCCCAGTCAGTCCTAGATGGTTTGTTCCAGCCAGCAAAAAAATACTGGATTAAATCCAGCATCTGGATGAACAATTTCAAAAAAAGATAAGTTATACCAACTGCCTCAGAGCTTCTGGTTAGTCCAGCTCTATGCAGATTCATTGGTAGTGGTAGTGGCCCTGCAAAGACCTAAAGGCAGTCAAGTCTGCTGTACTCTTTCAAATAAAAAGAGTAAGAAATCAGGTGCTCTTTGCAGAAAGGTATTCTCTGCCACATGCCAGTTATCAGCTAGTCCAAGCTATCAGTATCACTTATGGGAGAAGATAGTTTTACGCCAGAGGGCATTCTGTGCCAAAAAATTAAATTCTGCGCACAAAATTTTAAAATTCTGCAAATTTTTTTTGTCAAATAAATGTGGAGGCTCCAGCATGGCATTGTGGAGCATAGTCCACTGGCTTCACAGAGGTGGGAGATCACAGTGCAGTTCCCCCCCAAGACACAGACTCAGCAGTGAGGCTGCACCCAGACCTGGCACAGTGCAAGGACAGGGCCTGCCCGAGAAACACTCCAGGCCCTGCCCCTCCATGCCAGGTGCACCAGATGTGGGCAGGCAGGCTGAGCACGGCAGGATCCAAGTGTGGAGGGGCTTAGTGTGGGGAGATGTAGTGGTGGGTTGAGAGGGTTCTGTGTGGGGCAATCTGGGTGTGAGCAGCTCAGTGGGTGATCTGGGTGCAGGGTGGATCTGGATGCACAGGGATTTGTTGAGGAGTTCTGGGTAATGGGACTCTGCAGGGGGGTCCAGGTGAAGGTGGTTGGGGCTCAGTGTGGGTGCTCTGGGTGTGGGAGGGGATAGAGCTTGGCAAGGGGTTCTGGGTATGAGTGGCTCAGTGGGGGTGGGGTCCAGATGCTGAGGGAGTGGGGCTCAGTTGGGTGGGGATCCAGGTGTGGGTGGCTCATCAGGGTAGTCCAGGTGCAAGGGAAGTGGGGCTCATGGGGGCGGGGGGCTCTGAATGGAGGGGGTGAGACTGTGTGAGAAGGTCTGGGTATGAGGGGGTCTGGATGCACAGGGGTTGGGAGGATGGGGGAGCAGCTCCCTGTACAGTGATCCCTCCCACTGCAGCAGAGAGTGATTGGAGCAGGAATTGCGGTTGTATATGTGAGAATAGAGTTTGCAGAGCTTCCTACAGCCAGGGGAGAAATCGGGGGGTGGGTCTGACACGGCCCAGGATGTCGTGCAGGGGAAGAGGAAGTCCCGTCCTCCCCAGCGCAGCCAGGACTAGCAGCTGAGCCGGCCCAGGGTAGGTGCCACCAGCTGGGTCTTCCCTAGTCCACCGCTTGCCCCACAGTGATTTACCTCTCTGCCAGCTGCCCAGGGCACCCGAAACATACTGCTGGGGAGGGTCGCATGACCACTCTTGTGGCTTCCCTTTGCTTCCCCGTCAGAAAATCATTTTACTGCGGGAAAGCAAAGAAATCTGTGGGGGACATAAATTCTGCATATGCACAGTAGTGCAGAATTCCCCAAGGAGTATAGTTTGCACAGTTACTACCGGAAGAGCAGACAAAACTAGACAACAGACTGATTACAAAAGTTCACTTGATTGAGAGCATCTTTCAATTCTTCAGATATGACATCCAGAGCATTAGCATCTGTGATCACCTTGAGGCACCATTGGAGTCTGCAGTTGTCCAGACTCCCTTCAGAGACAGTAACCCAAGTAAAAGGCTTTCTATTTGATGGGGAAGGGCTGTTTAGCTCTAGAACAGTTGAGGTTTCTAGAGAAACTAAAAGATGCAGGGTCTACTGCAAGAGAGATCAGGTTTTCCAGATCTACCTTTACTTAGATGATTGGCTCATTAGTGTTTCCTCACAGGAAGATCTAGCAATAGCTATGTCGCAAATATGAGTTCCTAACGCTTTGGCTCAAGATAAACTGGAAGACTCACACAGAACTCCAATCCAGATAGTATCTTTTATTGAGGCAATTCTGGATTCTCAAAAAGGCAGCGCTTTTTTCCCAGAAGAAAGGTACTTTAAAATCCTTACAGCAATAGGTATATTGGAGGACAACTCCAGTGATGTTCTTTTTCAAGCTGATGGGCCTTGTGGTTTTGGCAACCTACATCTGGTTCTCACCCTAGGGGAGCAGAACAAGTTACAACACTGATTAAGAATGTCTGTATTTGGTATACAGTACAATGTGTTTATGAGAATATAACACTCTCCAAGGTGTTCCTGTCCCTCATGTAGTAGTCTGAATGTGGTCACTTGAATTTCTGGGAGAAAAAACTATGTTTTGACATTCCTGAATTTCTTTCCCACCTTCGGGACAGAGTGTTTCAGGCAGTTACTGACGATGTTTTATGTGAACAAGCAAGGGAGCAAATCCTGCCAACTGCAAAGAGGCCATGGCTTTGTGGGAGTGTTGCAAGGTACACCAAATGTATCCCATAGCTCTTCACTTTTACAGGCAAGGACAACACACAGTAACTCCCCACTCAACGTCCTCTCACTTAATGTTGTTTCAATCTTATGTCCCTGCTCAATTACGAAACATGCTCCATTTAAAGTTGTGCAGTGCTTTGCTATAACATCGTTTGCTGCCTGCTTTGTCCACAGCTGGTAGCCCTTGTTTCAGCTTCCCTATGTCCCCCTCCCCCGCAGCGCCTCCCACCCACTGGCAGACCCCACAGATCAGCACCTTTCCTCTCCCCGCCCCGGCCTCCTGCCCATGGCAATCAGCTGGCTTGCGGCATTCAGAAGGGAGTGGGGAGGAGCGAGGACTTGGCGTGCAGGCTCCCCTACCCCCCCGCCCTGCGTCCTGAATGTTGGAAGCCAGCTAATTGCTGCGGGGGGAGGAGCGAGGACGCGGCATGCGGAGTAAAGGGGGAGAGGGGGAAGAAGAGGCTGGTTAAGTGTTGGGGTTTGGGGCAAGGGGTGGAGTGGGTGGGCCGAGGGTGCTTGCAGAGTAGGGGAAGCTGCCGCAGCTGCTGCGCAACGTGCTTCTCCTAGTCTACAGCACCTTCAGCCTCCTTGCCTGCCTCATTGTCTCCAGTGCCAGTGGGCTGTGCCTGTGTGGGGTAAGCCGGGGGCACCTCCCAACTATAGTACTGTACTGTATAGCAAAAAAATTATTTCCCTGGAACCTAACACCCCCCCATTTACATTAATTCTTAAGGAGAAATTGGATTCACTTAACATCATTACACTTAAAGTTGCATTTTTCAGGAACATAACTACGTTAAGTGAGGAGTTACTGTATTAGCAGATCAGCTGAGTAGAGACTTACACCATAATTATGAGTGGACACTCAAGGACTTGATTGCAAACAATATCTACTCCTGGTGGGGGTATCCAGACATAAAACTCTTTGCAACAAGACAACTCCAAATGCCTTAGGTTTTGCTCCAGGGCAGAAGCAGACAATCAGTCCATTGGATGCATTTCATCTAGACTGGGGAATAGGTCTGCTCTATGCATCCCCCCAGTCCCCTTCCTCTAACTCAGAGAATTCTCAAGAAAATCAAGCAAGACAAAACCAGGGTTGTTATGATTGGCCTGGCCTGGGCAAGGCAACAGTAGTTCTCAGATCTGCAACTATCAGAAGAAATTTCTGTCTTCACAAGTCCGTACCTGGAGACCCAGAATGGTCAGATTTTCCAGTTGGACCACAGACTCTCTCTGCTTCAAAAGACTGTCCTGTTAAAAACAACCAACCAACCACTTATAGAATCATAGATCATTAGGGTTGGAAGGGACCTCAGGAGATCATCTAGTCCAACCCCCTGCTCAAAGCAGGACCAATTCCCAAATGGCCCCCTCAAGGATTGAGCTCACAACCCTGGGTTTAGCAGGCCAATGCTCAAACCACTCAGCTAATCTCCAGTAAACAATCAATGTGGTGGTGGTATGATAATCAGTGGAAAAGGTTCTTGTGGGAAACCAACAGCTTGAGCTCCTATTCAATCAATACTAGGGTATTTACTTCATCTGAAATACTTGGATTCTTCCATCTCATCCGTTAACATACATTTTGCAAGTATTTAATCTCATCCCATATTAATTGAACAAAGGCTTTTCACTGTAGAAGGGACTCACTGCAAATGTGCCCCCTGTTGGATGGGCATGGCATAGCAAGCTTTCCTCCTATAACACCCGCTGGTGATGGCTGTCTCAGTCCTGTGATGTTCCACCTATTTTGGCTCTCTGGACAGGTCATATTTGTTCCCATACCTTCCAAGGTACTCCAGTGCTAAGTCCACACAAAGCAGTATGCAACGGCCGTCTTCCTGGCAGTTACTAAGACCCACAACTCTTCACCAGGAATCTTCATTGTAGATCACTCAAATAGATACCAACTCCAGTATTTCTAGTCCCACTCAACTCTCAATGCTGAACCCTGTCTTGGGCTTGCCTTGACATGAACCCTTTGTCTCCTGCCATCTCAGTTCCAAACTGTCTTTCAGACTTGCTGCCATGAGAATCAGCATCTCATGTAGCCTTTGGGCATGAGGACCATTGGACCTTGTGGAGTATCTGGAACCATAACTCCATATTAATACAGTTGTGATTGTTAATTTCCCTTGTTATTTAAATGAGAAATTAAACAAGGCATGGCTGTGGTCTGGCTTCTGTAGTCCAGCTCAGCCCCTCTGAAGCTTCTGCATTTTTTTGGAGCACTGTATCTTGGGAACTCCTTCACCAAATGACCCCAAATTTGTACCATAGATCTCACTTTCTGAACTGCAGTACCAATTTTCAAGTACGTCTGATTATGTATGTGTATTTTATAGGTTTGAAAATTCAGTTTCAAACAGAATTATTGTTATAAACGTTGTGGTTACTTCTCCCTCAATAATAGACTAGGGATGAATTTAGCTTCTGGATAGCAGGAGCTTGAATGTTGATACTATTTGTGCTGATTTGTCTGCTAATTAGATCCTCATTTTTGTTATCCAAACTGGTACCCAAAATGAGTTTCACTATGCGGGTACGTTAATGACACCTTTGATCCTCCAGAATGGCATTTTGGAAATAATTCCTAAGTGTAAAACAGCCCAGAACTGTTAAGCATAATGTGATGTGAAACTGGCACATCCCTATTTGCTGTCTTTATCGCTCATATTTAAATGTCATAGTAACGTGTACTGAAACTACTGGTATCCACTGATTTTTTTTTTTTTTTTCCCCAATGCAGATCACGATGAAGATGGTGCCAAAAATGCTGTCTCCTCTAGTCAAAGAATGGGCTCCTGAAGCATTTGTTATTTCCTTTAAGTTAGAAACTGATCCCTCCATCTTAATTGATAAATCACGGAAGGCTCTGGAGACATATCGTCATCAGGTGGTGATAGCAAATGTCCTTGATTCACGGAGAACATCTGTTCTTCTTGTAACCAAAGATTCGGAAACTAAGTTATCACTTTCTAATGAAGAAATAGCACAAGGCGTGGAAATAGAGGAGAAGATAGTGAGCCATCTTCAGTCTCGACACACTGCATTTATAGATAAACAACACTCTGAAAGGAAAGGACCAGCTTGTTCTAGCTCTGAATGATCAGAAACAAATTGAACTTTGTGAGGGTGTGAGTGGAACTGGAGGAAATCTCATTGCAGTAAATGGAGGAAAACGCTATCTGAGGCATTGTGTATGAGGTAAAAAGTGTGAACATCCAACATAGTTTGGCTCATACATGACTTCATAAGTTATTTGCTGCTTATGTAAAAAAAACAACAACCCCAAAACACTGAAATGAAAACATTCCCCTAAGGATGATATTGTGCGAGTTTGTAGAGAGGAGAGGGATGTGTTTCCCTAATCCTCTCCTTGTGTGGGGGTGAGGAAGCAAGGGATAGATATGTGCATGTTACAGTTTCTGCTTCTTCAAAATTCCATGTAGCAGCCCATTTTGAAGTCCCAGAAGGGTGGGCAGAGGCCATCAGAACAAAATTCCTTCCCCTACCCCCTTAAATGGGGGAGGGGTCACAGAGGCAGGGGACAACAAATGATTAAATAGGAAGGTGGGGGATTCAATCAAAGATGTAAAATGGGAACCATATGGGGACATTGAGCAGAGAACTCTGGACAGTACCCATAGCGCCACAAAGGAGGTGAAGAAGTCAGAGAAACTCTTTCTGGATGTGAGACAGTATAGGAACAGAAGTAGTCCCTGCAATTGCAGTGAACCTCCCTGTCAAGCTACTACTTCCTGGTTTGGTAAATGACCGTTTTGGCCAGTAACAGAAGGAGGTTGATGAGGAGGTCTTGTGATTTTATGGAGCCACAGATAGGAAGTCCTTAGAGGAGGAGATGTTGATGGAAAGTACAGCTAGAACCTCATCAGAAGGTTCTGGAGGATGTGGAAGGGAGCTGTTACCTGGCACAGTGGAGGTAGGTGTGTGCCCAGGTCTCCCTCTCTGTAGAAGGGGCAGGCATCAGGGATGTCCATGAACCACGCCTGTGCTCACAGCTGCCAACTAATATCCCTGGTGGGCAAAGAAACCAAGGTGGAATAAAAGCTGGCTAATGGGTTTGTCACCCTTGCAAAATGGTATAATCTTCTGCCATGTGGTGCCAGTATGTAACACAAGGTCAAAGAAATGCATGCTGTGGAGCATGTAGAGATTGACACCAATCAGAGCCAGCCCACAGGCATCATACCTGCTGCGAGGACACACTCCTTACTTTCAATTCTGCTTTCATGTACCGTATTGCTATGTTCACATTGAAACACATTCCTTAATTACTGTTCTAACATACTGTGAGGAGAGGTGGTAACTGCCGTTAGCTGTACCTCTCTGGGCAATATGGAAGTTAATTTAAATTATGTTGAAACAGACTCACTGGTGGTTTTTTTAAAGGGAAATTGAATGTGACCCTGAGGTTGAGAGTTCAGCTACTACTAGAGAAATTCAAAATTCCTCAAGGTAGCCTCTGCTCATTCCAAGACTATCAAAAATTCCTGGAAACAGTGGCTTTTGCATATCACACTTGACTGGCAGGAGACTGAACAGTCAAGGAATGCTTATACTAAGAGGGAAATGAACCTAAAGAGAGTGAGACAGAGGAGGTGGTGAAAACAGGACAAGGTCAATCAAATATGAAGGGTAGTATGGGATTGGTGGAGAGAGTAGATGAAGAAAGCAGATGAGTGCCTCAGTTTCAGTGATATAGTGGGGGGGCCCTGACTCATCTTGTCAATCTTTTTCAGAAAAGTCAAGTGTTATTCATAGGAATTTAAGGAGGAAGTCCAAATGATGAAAGTTTTTTGGTATGGGTTTGGGAGTCAGAGTGCTGCTTGGCGAGCAAGTCGGTAGAATCAAATGAGTTGACAACAAATGTGCAGTGGAGGATCTTAACAGGATCATGGGACTTGCACCAGGAATGCTCAGCAGCATGGGAGGGAGTGGAGGAAGCAGCTGTTGGGGTGGGCCAGGATTGGGGTTGGAGGGATGAACCACATGGTGGGAGAGTGCTGAGTAGAGGGAGTTGTCAGCTGAGTCAGCAGAGTTGAGAATTGGGGTTGAGAAGCCTTGAATGTTAATAAATTGGAAATCACAGAAGGAGCAAATGCTGGGATGGAGTGAAGGAGATACATGAACGTTGTTAAAGGAGATGAGATGGAGATTGGAGAGGGGGAACTTGATGGAAAGAGGAGAGAGGGAAGGTGAGTGAGCAGCTGTTTTGATGAGTAGGGCTGTTGATCCATGGCTCAGCATTGTTAGCGGTTATGGGGTTCGAAGAAACAGCAGGTTCCCAAAGATGGGAAATTGTAATGAGAAGAGAAGAGCGAGGAGTTTGAATTAAAGAGGAAGTAGGATAGGGAAGATTTGAGGAGAATGGGGGGCAGTAAATAACATAGAGAAGGAGATAGAACAGGGGTAGGCAACCTATGGCACGGGTGCCAAAGGCAGCACGTGAGCTGATTTTCAGTGGCACGGTGCCCGGGTCCTGGCCACCAGTCCAGGGGGCTCTGCATTTTAATTTAATTTTAAATGAAGCTTCTTAAAACGTTTTAAAAACCTTATTTACTTTGCATACAACAATAGTTATATTATAGACTTACAGAAAGAGACCTTCTAAAAACGTTAAAATATATTACTGGCACGTAAAACGTTAAATTAGAGTGAATAAATGAAGACTCAGCACACCAATTCTGAAAGGTTGCCGATCTCTGAGATAGAAGAAGGCAGTTTCTTTTGAGGAAGGTAAAGACGGAGAGTGGGGATGGGGTGTTAGAAGCGACAGGACTGGGAGAGAAGCTTTGAGGATGATGGGTGTGGGGAAGTGTGGGAGAAAGAGAGGCCACCACAGGATAGAGAGCAGTGCAAGCAATGATGGTAGAGCAAATACAGGCCGCAATGAACAGTGAAAAGTGCGTGGTAGTGGGAGAAGGGAAGGGATAAAGGGAGAACCTGGGATGGAGGAAATATCAAAGGAGAGAGAAGTGACCGAGAAGGATGAGGAGATAGAACATAAGAGGAGTGGGGAAGTAGAGTGAGAAAATTAGAGCTGGTGGGCAAGGAGGAGATGAAAGTGAGAAATGAGAATATGGGAAGGGGAAGGGAGGCAGAGATGCAGCAGCAAATGAGGAATGTTACGAGCCTAGAGGTTAGGCAGAAGAGTGACAGGAATATGGATGACAAAGAGCAATTAGGAGACAAGTCACAAGGACAGATATATCTTAATGCAGGTAATTTTTAAAATATTTTTGACTGCTCTGCCTATTGTTGAGGTTGCTATTTATTATAGTAAAACCAAAGGACCAACCAAGAATGGAGACCCATTGTGCTGGGCACTATGTAAATAGCCCCTGCCCTGAAGAACTTAGTCTAAATGGACAAAACAGACAAAGGGTAGAAGAAAAAGGTAGACCATACAAGCAGTACTCAATGTGACAGCTTAGAAACATCATCATCCTTTCTTGGGGAGGCATCAAGTGGGGAGATGGCTCTGTGGAATGAAGAAGAGTTCTTTGTGACCAACCATTTCCCCCAAATCAGATGTCTGTTTGATCTGGTTGAGGAAGACTATTTCCCTCTATGTAGTGGACCCTGGGCCTGAAACCAAAGGCAGAAACATATTTAGACCTTTGTCCAAAACAAATCCATACAAGCTAAGTCTTCAGAACCAGTCGTGGGTTTTGACAGGTGTCTTGATTCTGCAAAGGGCCAAACATTTCCCACTGGCTTCAATGGTCATAGAATTAGGACCTTAGTAAGTAAGGTAAAATGTGCAGAAGTGTTTGAATCCAAGAGCATAGGTGTAAGTTGGGAAACTTTAAAAGATACTATAATTCTGCAAGGCCTGCCACAAAGAGATGTCAATGTGCTTTGAAATCTGATGTAACAAAGAATGTAAAAAACAATAGTGAGGCTGGAAGGCAGGATGAGGGTGACACTGGGACCATGGGGCTGTCATAGATGCTGGAAGTTGGAACCGGGAGTATTGCACCCCTTGGCTTGAAGTGGTTTCCATCATATCCAGGGTTTAGTTTGGTCCAGTGGTTCTCAGCACTCCACTATATAAATCGTTCCACCGCCTCGGGGGGCTACAGCTGTTAGCTATGTGTACAGCTTGATCGTTTCAAATTATATGATTTAAAAAATAAATTAGTGTCTTCCTATGAACATAGCACACTGGGACCCAATCCTGGCTGGGGCCTCTGGGTGTTATTACTGCAGGGGAAACCCTTCCTGATCCTGTGCCGGCTGACGGGGTGTTGGGTGGCCCTGGGGAGCTGCGTGGCCCTCAGAGAGACTGAGGTGAGGCGGGGAACGGGACCAAATCGGCTGGAGGAGCGCACGGGCAGTGGAGTATAGCGGGGAGGGGCTGGGACCCCGAGGGAAGGCGCCTGACCCAGGCAAAAGGGTGGAGGGTGCCAAGAGCAGGGGGCGGGGCCGGCTGATTGTGGCAGGCTAGAGGCGGGCCGAGCCCGCCTCATAGAATGGTTCGTCCCGTTGCCATGACTCCCGCCGCTCAGACCCAAAGCTTCCCGTCTGCATCAGAATAGAAGGTCCGGTTGCTATGACTCCCTTAGCCCCGCCCTCCGGCTGTCACTAGCGCCGCTCCCGGGGCTGAAGCGGGCTGGGCTGCCTCCCGCCCGCGCCGCATGGAGGAGCCTGCGCGGGTGAGTGATCTCGGCTGGCCCCGGCCGCCAAGAGCCCTCAGCCCGAGCGGGCGCCGCTCCCGCCGCTGCTTGGGGCCCCTGCGCGGCGCGGCCCTCAGGCCTTTGCTCTGTGGGAGCCCAGCCACTGGGGCGCGCTCGGACCAAGTCCGCGGGCCCCCTTGCGCCGACATCGCGCCGGCCCGGACCCCGGAGCCCCGGAGCCCCTCGCCCGCCCGGGACCCGCGCGCACGCCGGAGCCCCCGGAGCCTCTCGCCCCCGGGTCAGCACGCCCCTGGCATCGGCTGCACCCCGCCCTCCGCGGACCCCGCCGGCCCTGGTATCGGCTGCACCTGGGGCCCTGCGGCCCCGGCAGCGGCTGCATCCCGCCCTGGCCGCCCATGGCATCACCCTACATACACACGCACCCCGCCCCCACGTCTCGCTGCAGCCCGCCCTGGGCTCCCTGCAGGCTCCAGGGTTTCCAGAGCTGTGGGCTCTTCCAGCCCCTGTTGTAGGGGGGCCCGGTTCCCAGGCAATCAGTCTTACAAACTTGCCAAGCTGTGCGTTGGTCCAAAGTGTGGCTCTCTCACCAGCAGAAGTTGGTGCAATACAAGGTATTACCTCACCCACCTTGTCTTGCAGATAGCTGGTTCAGCCCTGTGCTGGCGCCGCCTGGCATTGCTCCAGCCCTGGTGCTGAGTGACTCCGCTCTTCTGCTCTCCACTCCCTGTTCCCTTCAGGTTTTATTTCACCACTCCTCTCAAGGTTACTGAATTACCATATACATTACCATGCATTTAACCAGGGAAAGCTGCTGTCACATGTGGACTAGACTGTCCTTGTTCCTGCTAAGGGCAAAATCGCATCTGAAGTTGGGCTAGATAGAAAATATCTCATTTAAAGTGTTTTCTAGCAGGATGGGTTTTTCCAGTCTAGACAAAGCCCATGTGGGCCTTCACTGAAGTGGCCAAGCTGGCTGCAGCAGCTCAAGCTGGAGAAGGTCGCTGAGTGAAACACGTGGAAGTGATTTATATCAGCCCCATTTAACAAGGGACTGTGACCCCAGTGTATTGCTCGAGTACATTTTGAACAACTGCCCAATTTTTTATGTAGAGCTGTCTCTAGCAAATAAGTATAGGTATTTGCAAGCGAGGCATAGGCATAAGTTAATAAGTAGTGCAGGAAACCTACAGTCTTCAAAGACTCTTAAGGGTATGTCTACACTACGAAATTAGGTCGAATTTATAGAAGTCGATTTTTAGGAAGCAATTTTATACAGTCGATTGTGTGTGTCCCCACTAAGTGCATTAAGTCGGCGGAGTGTGTCCACAGTACTGTGGCTAGCGTCGACTTTCGGAGCATTGCACTGTGGGTAGCTATCCCACAGTTCCCGAAGTCTCTGCTGCCCATTGGAATTCTGGGTTGAGGTCCCAGTGCCTGATGGGGCAAAAACATTGTCGCGGGTGGTTTTGGGTACATGCTGTCAGTTGCGCCCCCCTCCCCCCCCGTGAAAGCAACGGCAGACAATCGTTTCGCGCCTTTTTTCCGTGCTCTCCTGCTCTGCAGATGCCACACCACGGCAAGCATGGAGCCCGAACAGCCACTGCTGTTGTGAGCATTGTAAACACCTCACGCTTTATCCTGCAGTATGTGCAGAACCAGAACCTTCAAAAGCAGGCAAGGAGGCAACGACAGTGCGATCACAATAGTGATGAGGTCATGGACACAGACTTCTCTCCAAGCACAGGCCCTGGCAATTTGGACATCATAGTGGTAATGGGGAAGGTTCATGCCGTGGAACGCCGATTCTGGGCCCAGGAAACAATCACAGACTGGTGGGACCACATAGTATTGCAGGTCTGGGATGATTCCCAGTGGCTGCGAAACTTTTGCATGCGTAAGGGCACTTTCATGGAACTTTGTGACTTGCTTTCTCCTGCCCTAAAGCGCAAGATGAGAGCAGCCCTCACAGTTCAGAAGCGAGTGGTGATAGCCCTCTGTAAGCTTGCAACACTAAACAGCTACTGGTCAGTCGGAAATCAATTTGGAGTGGGTAAATATGCTGTGGGAGCTGCTGTGATCCAAGTAGCCAATGCAATCACTGAGCTGCTGCTATCAAGGGTAGTGACTATGGAAAATGTGTAGGTCGTAGTGAATGGCTTTGCTGCAATAGGATTCTCTAACTGTGGTGGGGCGATAGA
The DNA here is from genome assembly GCF_003597395.2 of Chelonoidis abingdonii. Classification (NCBI taxonomy): domain Eukaryota; kingdom Metazoa; phylum Chordata; order Testudines; family Testudinidae; genus Chelonoidis; species Chelonoidis abingdonii. The sequence continues at coordinate 23,029,726 of NC_133791.1, forward strand.
TGGAATGGATATCCCTATCTTGGGACCAGACCACCTTAGCAGCCAGTACATAAACCTCAAACGGTACTTTTCAATGGTGCTGCAAGCACTGGTGGATCACAAGGGACGTTTCACCAACAGCAATGTGGGATGACTGGGAAAGGTACATGACGCTCACATCTTCAGGAACTCTGGTCTGTTTGTGCAGATGCAAGAAGAGACTTACTTCCAAGACCAGAAAATAACTGTTGGGGACGTTGAAATGCCTATAGTTATTCTTGGGGACCCAGCCTACCCCTTAATGCCATGGCTCATGAAGCCATACATAGGCACCCTGGACAGTAGTCAGGAGCTGTTCAGCTATAGGCTGAGGAAGTGCATAATGGTGGTAGAATGTACTTTTGGACGTTTAAAAGCGCACTGGTGCAGTTTACTGACTCGGTTAGACCTCAGCTAAACCAATATTCCAATTGTTATTGCCGCTTGCTGTGTTCTCCACAATATCTGAGAGAGTAAGGGGGAGAAGTTTATGGTGGGGCAGGAGATTGAGGCAAACCGCCTGGCCACTCACTGATTACATGCAGCCAGACACCAGAGCAATTAGAAGAGCACAGCTGGGTGCACTGCACATCAGAGAAGCTTTGAAAACCAGTTTCATGACTGGCCAGGCTTCGGTGTGACAGTTCTGTTTGTTTCTCCTTGATGAAAACCCGCCCCCTTGGTTCACGCTACTTCCCTGCAAGCCAGCCACCCTCCCCCCTTTAATCATCACTTGCAGAGGCAATAAAGTCATTATTGTTTCAAAATTATGCATTCTTTATTAATTCATCACACAAATAAGTCGGGGGGAGGGAAGCACTGAGTGGGGTGGTAGATGAGGGGAGGAGGGAAGGACAAGGCCACTCTGCACTTCAAAACTTATTGAATGCCAGCCTTCTGTTGCTTGGGCAATCCTCTGGGGTGGAATGGTTGGGTGCCCGGAAGGCCCCCCCCATTGTTCTTGGGCATCTGGGTGAGGAGGTTATGGAACTTGTGGAGGTGGGCAGGCGGTTAAACAGGGGCAGCAGCGGCAATCTGTGCTCCTGCTGCCTTTCCTGCAGCTCTACCAGATGCCGAAGCATATCAGTTTGATTCCCCCAGTAGCCTGAGCATTGCATACTGCCTACACTCATCGTGCTGCCACCATCTCTCATCTTGCTCCCGCCACCTCTCATCTCATTCGTCCCTCCTGTCCTTGTGTTCGTTTTCTGCTTTCCTGGACTCTGACATTGTTTGCCTCCACGCATTCTGCTTGGCTCTTTCAGTGCGGGAGGACTGCATGAGCTCAGATAATATTTCATCATGAGTGCATTTTTTTTGCCTTCTTATCTCCACTAGCCTCTGGGATGGAGATGATGGGGGGAGCGTTGAAATATTTGCAGCTGCGGGAGGAAAAAAAGGGAGAGTAGTATTTAAAAAGACACATTTTAGAGAACAGTGGGTAGACTCTTTCATAGTGAACCAAGCTTTTAACATTACATAGCACATGTGCTTTTGGTACAAGGTCACATTTTGCCTCTTATATTGAGGGGTTGCCGGTTTGGTGTGAGAGATCACACATGCAGGGCCGGGCAACAGAATTCAGCTCGCAGGCAGCCATGATAAGCCACAGTCTTTCAGCTTCTTCAGCCTTCAAAACATGTGGGAATGGTTTCAAACAGCAGCGGCCTCCGTTTTCATACCAAGCACCCATTGGGTGGGTTGGCCATTTTAAAGGAGGCACTGTACTGGCCGCAAATGCATCCCAAATCTTCCGGGCAAATTAATCATTAAACACCCTTGCTTTTCAACCATGCATTATATTTACAAAGGTACACTCAGCAGAGGTGCCCTCTCTGGCTTCACGGTCCTTGAGCCCACTTTGGGAGGACAGGGAGGGTATTGGCTCCAGGGTGATAAACAGTTCCTGTTGGGGAGAATGGTTTCTCCACTTGCGTGCTGTGCGCTATCCTCATCTTCTTCCATCTTCGCATCTTCCTTGTCCCCAAAATCCTCATCCCTGTTGCATGAGACTCCCCCGTTGCAGGGGTCCACGGACAGAGGTGGGGTAGTGGTAGGGGCGCCCCCTAGAATTGCATGCAGCTCCTCATAGAAGCAACATGTCTGGGGCTCTGACCTGGAGCGGCCATTTGCCTCTTCGTTTTTTTAGTAGGCTTGCCTGAGCTTCTTAATTTTTATGCGGCACTGCTGTGGGTCCCTGTTGTAGCCTCTGTCCGTCATGCCCTTGGAGATTTTTTTCCAAGTATTTTGGCATTTTGTCTTTTGGAACAGAGTTCTGATAGCACGGATTCATCTCCCCAAACAGCGATCAGATCCAGTACCTCCTGGTCGGTCCATGATGGAGCTCTTTTGCGATTCTGGGACTGCATGGTCACTTCTGCTGATGAGCTCTGCATGGTCACCTGTGCTGATCAGCTCGCCACACTGGGCAAACAGGAAATGAAATTCAAAAGTTTGCGGGGGCTTTTCCTGTCTACCTGGCCAGTGCATCTGAGTTGAGAGTGCTGTTCAGAGCGGTCACAATGGAGCACTCTGGGATAGCTCCCGGAGGCCAATACCGTCGAATTGCATCCACACTACCCCAAATTCAACTCAGCAGGGTTGATTTCAGCGCTAATCCCCTTGTCGGGGAGGAGTACAGAAATCAATTTTAAGAGTCCTTTAAGTTGACAAAAATGGCTTCGTCGTGTGGATGGGTGCAAGGTTAAATCGATCTAATGCTGCTAAATTTGACCTAAACTCGTAGCGTAGACCAGGGCTAAAACAGTAGCTTAGCCAGATTGAACCGTAAGCCCAAAAGCCTTAGCATAAGTCTTAGCATAAGCAGCTAACCAGGAGTAACCCTGGATCATAAGATTGAATGTTGTAATAAACAGGTATGGCTAAACTGATAGGTAACTGCTGGATGCCAGCTGATCCTAGTTTTGGATATTTTAAGATAGGAACATCACTAGCAGATGTTCAACCACAAGAATACATTGGCAACCAATTGATATATATGCTAATAAGCTTGAGGTAAATGGCATAATAACTTATCAGAGGAGGGCACCCTTAACATTATTAGGGTGAGGAAGTTTAGATATAGATAGAAGATGCCAGGCATCTTTATGAATATTCATGGCTGCCATGTAACCCTATAATCTCAGCCTCCCCTCTTGGGATCTTCTTGGCATGCCAGAGATAGGACACTCATCTTATTGATCATAGATATCCACAAGGGATGGTGTACAAATGCCCTGCTGCAGGACATCTCGACCATTCTGTATTATCTCTTCCCATTGTGCTTTGGAGCGTTTGTGATTTTGCTAATTGTCTTAATAAAAACATTACAGTCAAGAGGCCTTTCCTAAGTGTGAATGACTTTCATATGAGCATCAGGGCCCTCATAGTAACTCTGGGTCTGATCTTGAAGCAGGACCCTTCCAAACCACAAAATGCTAACTTGAGAATACCAATTAACATACAATCAATAGATCAGGAAACACCAGTCTTTCTTTAAAATTTCCAAAATTGGTTAGCTAGGAGCTGCTATCAGCTATTATTAAGTGATTGCAGAAATCCTTGAGTTTTGGAATAGAATCCAAACAAGTGTATGGTATGTGAGTCTGGTAATCTTTATGGTATATTTTTGTATCGTTTCCCATAACGGGACACAAGAGCAAGGATCCTTATATCCCAAATCCCTCTCATCAAACAAGAGTAATAAAATTTGATATGATTAAATGCCTTTGGGAGTCCTATGCTTCCATCACATTAGTTTTATTTGTTTTCTGCACTGCCATTAAGTGCACATTAATTACACCTTAACTTTTACTGTTTCAGAAATAATATGCCCACACAAATCTTTCCCAGGAGGAAATGTTTTAGATCAGAGGTGGTCAACCTGTGGCTCCAAAGCCACATGCGGCTCTTCAGAAGTTAATATGCGGCTCTNTTATATCTGGGTAGAGGTGTATTTAAATGTGGTTTAGAATCCTGCTTTAAGGCTGAAACCTGACCTGCAGGGTTTCAAATATTGAATAATATTCTCTCTCTGGGACTAAATCCCTACTTGATGCAGCAAAAATGTGAATGATTCTGCACTCTGTAGTGCAATATAAAATAAAGCTGGGCTAATCCAAATCTGAACTGGCAAACCTATCTGACAATCAGGTTTGCCTTTAACAAATACATTTAAAAGGTCACCAGGGTCCTGATGCAAGAAAGTATCCCTGTTCAGAACAGATCTTTTAACTTTAGGCATGTGCTAAAGTTCCTCTGGGGGAACTAAGCATGTACTTCAGAGCTTTCCACACTCTGGGCTCAGTTTTGCACCTGCATATACCTGGGGGGTGGGGAGAGGAATTGGAGAGACACAGAATGACCAGAGAATCAGAAAAACTAGGGGGAATATGGGTCTGGAGAAGGAGGAAGACCAGAGAGGGTAAGAATGCATGAAGCTAATTTGTCAGAATAGATTTTGCTGAGCATAGCAGCAGGGCCGCCCAGAGGATTCTGGGGGCCTGGGGGAGCTGCGGCGCTTGTACTCACCCAGCGGCGGTCTGGGTCTTCAACGGCATTTCAGCAGCAGGGGGCCCTTCAGTTGCTCCGCATCTTCAGCAGCACTGAAGGGCCCCCAGCCGCTGAAATGCTGGCTGAAAACCCAGACTGCCGCTGGGGCAGGGCTCGTGAGGCCTGGGGCAAATTGCCCCACTTGCCTCCCGCGCCCTGGGCAGCCCTGCTTAGCAGGGAGAGCAAGTAGGATTTTTGTTGGTTGTTGTGTAGTGCTTTTTGGTAGAAAACAGAGTTACAAAATCTGTCTAAGGGGGAGAAGAGAAACTGAGTGAATGAATCTTCACTTTTAGGTCCAAAGCCAGTAGAAAATTAAACTTATCCACTCCACCCCTTCCCTCCCCCTCCCCTGAGCCTGCCATGCCTTCACTTCTCCCCCCTCCCATCCAGAGCCTTCTGCATGCCACAAAACATCTGATCGGGAAAGGGAATGCACTGATCGGTGGGGCTGCCGGTGGGTGAGAGGCACTGGGAGTATGTGGGGTGGAGCTGATGTGGGGGCTGCTGACGTATTACTGTGGCTTTTTGCCAAGGCTCATTGGTAAATTCTGGCTCCTTCTCAGGCTCAGGTTGGCCACCCCTGTTTTAGATGTTTGAATAGGTTACGTTTTGATGATTTATTCTGACAGGATATAGTACAGGTGGAAGACATACTTGAGAGGCTCAAGGAAGAAGGAATCAACCCTTCAGCTTCTGCAGATGAGCAACTTTGTTATGTTTGGCAATTATTCCTGCGTAATGAAGACAAGTTACGGTCTGCTAGTCAGGACTTAGAGAACCTCAGACAACAGCAAGCAGAAGAAATGAGAGAGGTAAGAACTAATTGACATTTGAGTAATCTTCATGAATATTTGTGCTTTCCATTAGGATTTCACTTTTAACCAGGAGAGGACCTTCCCTCTTATCCCATGACTGCTTACTTTGCTTAAGAGCTTTCAGTGAGGGACCTTGTCAAAGATTTTCTAAAAGGCCACATGCACTATATCCACTGGATCACCCTTGTCCACATGTTTGTTGACACCCTCAAAGAATTCTAACAGAGTGGTGAGGCATAATTTCCCTTTACAAAAGCCATGCTGACTCTTCCCCAACAAATCATGTTCAGCTATGTGTCTGATAATTGTTTCAGCCAATTTGGCTGGTACTGAAGTTAGGCTTACTTGCCTGTAATTTACCAGGATCGCCTCTGGAGCCTTTTTAAAAAATTGGTGTCTATGTTAGCTATCACCCAGTCTTCTGTTACAGAAGCTGATTTAAATGATAGGTTACATACTGTACTTACTAGTTCTGCAATTTAATATTTGAGTTCCTTCAGGACTCTTGAGTGAATACCATCTAGTCTTGGTGACTCGTTACTATTTAATTTATCAGGTCCTTACAAAATCTCCTCTATCAACACCTCAGTCTGGGACAGTTCCTCAGATTTGTCACCCAGAAAGAATGGCTCAGGTGTGCAGATTTCCCTCACATCCTCTGCAGTAAAGACTGATGCAAAGAATTCACTTGGTTTCTCCACAATGGCCTTGTCTTCCTTGAGTGACCCATTAGCACAATTGTCCAGTGGCGCCACTGAGTGTTTGGCAGGCTTCCTACTTCTAATGTATTTAAAGAATTTTTTGCTGTTAGTTTTTGTCTTTTGCTAGTTGCTTTTCAAATTCTTTTTTGGCCTAATTATACTTTTACACTTGACTTGCCAGAGTTTATGCTCCTTTCTATTTTACTCAGTAGGATTTGACTTCCAATTGTTAAAGGATGACTTTTTGTCTCTATGAGCACTGTTTGTTTTCAGGATAAAATTAAAAATGGATTCATTTTAATTATCAGATCACTCAGTGCTAGTTAGCAACAGATTGCATACAAGTTACTCTAAATTAGGGATAATAGTGCTTTTTTACTGACTTAATGAATAATGCCAAATTGTATTTAGAAGATTTCAAAATCCAGCATAGGTTTATGCAGCAAGAGTTCAGTTAGCTGATGGGCAGCTTTAGCTATTTTAGGGCTTGACTACATTATCCACTGGATCAATGGGCAGCGATCGATGGAGCGGGGGTCGATTTATTGCGTCTAGTCTAGAAGCAATAAATCGACTGCCAAGCACTCTCCCGTTGACTCTGGTACTCCAGCAGGGCGAGAGGCACAGGCGGAGTCGATGGGAGAACATCAGCTGTCGACTTACCACAGTGAAGACACCGCGGTGAGTAGATCTAAGTACATCAACTTCAGCTCCACTATTCACGTAGCTGAAGTTGTGTAACTTAGATCGATACCTCCCACAGTGTAGACCAGGCCATACTCTCTGTGTCACCTCCAGTTAGGTGTCCAGAGTCACCTGACATTTTGGTATACCTAACATTGTGTAATATTTCTGTGATGTCCACCACTTTCCTGAATAACCAAGAGACGAAGAAAAGCATTGCTGAAAACAAGGAAATACAGCGTTAAGGTTCACACCCGCATCACCATAACTTTTCCCTCTTTGAGCATTGCTCCGTATCACACATGCTCATCTCTGCCTTTTCACTGTAAAGGGAAAGAGCTGCCTGCACCTGCCTTGCATTCAAACACGTAGCCTAGTCTCTCGACAGAATACTGCACTTGTAAAATTAAATTACGGTACTGATTCACATAGGATACCATCTAAATCTATACTTTCCTTTACCCATCATTAAACCTATGGACTGCTCTCATATCCCACCCTACTGACAATTCCTGGGGGAAGGCACAGGAGGGGAGCAGGGAAGGTGTCTTGAGACAACCTACACAATTTTGCAATAAGATGATGCAGGCTACATTCTCAACATATGTATACTTCCCTTTCCTTTACTCACACACATTGGCTGGGCCCCAAATCAGTCACAGCTCTGTGATGCTTCTAAAATGAATCCCCATCTCCTCAGCTCAAAAACACACTTCTACCAACCTGCCCCACCAACACCTCCACCATTCAAACCATTCACTACAATTATAGCTCTCATACTGAATGCAGTTGCAGTGCATGCAGTAACTCCCAGTGGCAATTGCCAGCTTGGGGGTAGGGGCAGAGTTAAGGGTACCTGGGCACATACTTTAACTTTGTATTTCCTGGTTTTCTAAAGTTTGAGTTTTGTTGAACTTGACGTTCTGGAGCTGTCCTTGGAAAACCTTAACTCTGCATTCACAAAGGTGTTTGTTTGTTTTAAAATTTAATTAACATAGAAATTAAAAACGAAAAACGTTGTGTTAAGCTCACGGGTTTCAAAGTGAAGAAGTGGCTACAGAAAATGGCATTGTGGGTTTCCAAGCTTGTGACTCATTTAATTCCATATAAAAAGTCTGTGCAGGTGACAAGTACAAGATGGCTGTACCAGCCGCACATTGAAAATCAATAGTTCTTTCCCTCTCGCACATAGCCTAAGTAGAGAGGCAAGCTGGTCATGACTCCATAGTTAAGGCTGCAATCAATGTTCCATTATAAAGCTTATTTTTACTCCCTATATGTGGGTGAATGGGAATTGGCCATATGGACCCCTGTTCTTGGCACACATATAGCCTGGCCTGCATGCTCAGAATTTTCTAGAATGTACTATCCGTTGGGGCCACTCACCCCCCATCTCCTCCTCTTATGTAGGGTTTGGAGGGTGGCTCTAAACCCTCTTGAACTCCTTCTGGCTGCCAAAGCTGCAGTTTGGTTGGAGTATAGTTCAGTGTCCGTGCTCCCCCCCACACCACTCCATCAATTCTGTCCTTTGGTTGCCTCTTTGGGTCCTGTTTTTCATAGTTAGCTAGCTAGTAACTTAGACTTTAAACACTGTGTGTTGAAAACATGCACACAGATACACACAAAAAGGTGCATGCACACATGCATATGCACACGCCAGGTTTTTTGGTGTCCATACCATTGTGCGCCTCCCTGGGCTATTTCCCTTTCCCTAATGTTGGGCCTTTCAGTCAGTTTTAGTGACCCCTCAGGAGAGAAAAGTGAATAGAGCCTTTGTAGTCACAAAATCCTTAAACGTTTAAAGAACACAACCAAGTGCTACTCTGTGAGTGTTTCATTTCTTCCTGGCAGAAGTGCATTGGGGGTCATACTGTAACTTCAGAGGGTACTATGTGAGGTAGTGATGCTAATGACTTGTTTGTAAATGAAAGCCACACATCCAAAGTTTGAAATCTTGTTACTCTGTTTTTAGGTGGAAAATTATGTGGGCCATGTCCGTACCCTCACAGCAGAGCGAGATGCTTTCACCACTGAGTTTGAAAAAGAAAATGAACAACTCAGAATTGAGTTTACACAACTGCAACTCCAGCAGGGTAATCCCTCTTTCCTTTCTCTGAAAGCACCTCAGTATTTGTGCTGTAACAAATGTCAGGGACTACAGTTATTCAGGGAAGCTGGCTGAGTGCTGTCTTGTAGGAAACGAGTGATTTCTTCTTGTACTTTAGAGAACAAAATATTATAGGTAAGTCTTTTTAATATACAATTATCTAGGTAGACAGAATGCATGTATAAATTATTGTATACCATTAAAATTAAGTTTTAAATCAGTTTAGAAATACTGGTCTTTATTTCGTTGTCTCCATTCAGTGAATGGGATTGTTGCCTCTTTCAGTGTGGCTGCAATTTTAATTAGATTTCCAAGAGGCACTCAGTTTGCAGAACAGAACAGAATCAGCTGCATCACTAGAAAGAGCAGGAGAACAGACATCGAGTTGTTATAAAGTAATGTATTTATTCAGTTAACCAAAAGGGGTCCAGTCCTGCTCCCACTGAAGCCAATGAGTTTTGTCATTGATTTCAGTCAGACTGGGATCAGGCTCAGAGTTGATTTTAAAATAACTTTGAAAGACCTAGTGTCTTTCTAATACTGACTTATTCTCAGCCCTGATCGATGATGTTACAATTTCACAATGTCAGTTTGTTAGCTTCTTAATTATGTTTAATATAATTATTGTGTTCATATTTCAGTTTCTGTGAGTAATGTTCCTGTTTCCTAAACCCCTGTGATCACTTCCAACAGGGATAATTCTGTGCTTTTTTAGTGACTGCTTTTCTTTGTAATTTTGCTGAATATTGTGTTAAAATATCTTTCATAGCCCGCTGCAGTTTTCCTTAACTTTTCTTTTTGTGACTGGTGTGTGTTGGTGTGATGAACTAGGAATGTTCTTAATGTTTGTTCTGAATACTGTGTTGGTGCCTCAGTGTCCTCTATGCAGTTCTTAAGTATCTAGGTGGTGGAAAAAGGGTGTGTGACTGCTACAGAGCAAAGGGCCAGTGCACCTAAATGCCTGGCAGTCTGTCTCCTAGCAACTGATGGCCTGGGCCCCTCCTCTGCAAAGGTGCCTACTGAAGGTGTTGGAGACAAAAAGATCAGATGACCTGGCCCGGGAAAGGAACTGAGCAGAGAGGAGGGGCTGGAGGGGGTTTTGGGGGTCTGGAGCTGGCTGGGGATGAGGAGTGAAGTGCAGCCGGGGTGGGGTCTGGTTCACTGCCCCCCAGAATGGACCCGGCCAAGGGGTCTGGCTTGCGGTACCTACAAGCTCTGTTTTAGACCATGATCCTGTCATCAAATAAACGTCTGTTTTACTGGCTGGCTGAGAGTCACACCTGACTGCGAAGTGGGGGTGCAGGACCCTGTGGCTTCCCCAGGACCCCACTGGGGCGGGCTCGCTGTTGGAAGCGCATGGAGGGGCAGAGGATGCTAAATGCTCCAAGGAGAGACCCAGGAGGTGAAGACGTGTGAGCTTGCCCTGAACAAGTCTGCTCCAAGGGAGAGGAGGCTCCCCAAAGTCCTGACTGGCTTGGTGGGGAGCAGTTCCAGAGCATCGCCCAGTGACTCCGTGACAGTTGGATCGTGAATGAAAGGAGGAGTGATTATACACAGTAGTGCAGTTTCTGTGTGCATTTACAAAGGGTCGCAGAGAGTGGAGAGGTGTCAGGAGCCTGTTCTTTGCCCTGCTCTTGGCAATCTGCGGATTTCAGGAAGTGCTTTTGGTGCATTGGCTTAGATAGATAAATATCAGAGGGTAGCTGTGTTAGTCTGGATCTGTAAAAGCAGCAGAGAATCCTGTGGCACCTTATAGACTAACAGACGTTTGGGCGTGAGCTTTCGTGGGTGAATACGTCTGACGAAGTGGGTATTCACCCACGAAAGCTCACGCTCCAAAACGTCTGTTAGTCTATAAGGTGCCACAGGATTCTCTAGATAGGTAAAGAAATTCTGACTACTAATGGAGTGAGATTTTTCAGGACAGGAGCAGACTTGTAGCATTACGGTATGTGTATCAGATAAGGAACCTAGAGGATTTCTGCTGCCTGTCCAAACCGAAGGGAGAACCACATCTGGTCTAGTGGGCTCAGGATGTAGCCAGACACAGTCTGAGGGGATCTTATACTAGCAGACAACTTGCTAAACACATATCTGTTGTTTCATTTGTACTTGGAGATGCTAAGCCTTATCCCACTCCTATTGTTGTCATGTGAATGGGGAATCATGAAGAGGAGATTCTGGTAAAAATCTCAAGATCCTTACCCAGGCTGATGGTGATTGGATGAGACTGGAAGCATTTCTGGGACCTACTGGATTTAGCTCTTGCCCTACAGTCAGGACCTAGACAAGAAGGAGAGAGCCCGCCCGAGGGATTTATGCTTGCACTCCCCCGGTGGACTCAGTTCTTTGTAAAGTTTGGTTTTGTCCCTGGAAGTCCGGAAGCTGGAAATGGAAGGCAGGGTGAAGCCAGGGTGAATTTGAATCACACTAGGGAAGGGAAAATGAAGTGGTCACCACAGATGAAAACGGGGGGAAGTACTTCCACTGATCAGAGCAATGAGAATGTGGCTACCACAGGGGTACAAGAGAGACCACTAGACCAAATACCACATTCTTGCCAATTTTTGACTTAGTGGCTGAGTAACAAGTGGACGCCTCTGGAGAGAAACATATCTCCAGCTGGCAGGGATGAGAAGGCTGCAGACTACCCCACTTCCCATTGGAGAATGACCTGCTCTATTGAATAGACCAATACTTGAGGACTGAGGAGATACCAAATGCCAGCACCCTGACCACCACAAAGGGAAAATCCTACAACTGAAACATGTTCTGTCCTGTGTATGTGACCTAGGATGGGACAAAATCACTATTAACCCACTTTCTGGTCAGGGATTTACAAGGAAATGCACTGGCTGTGTGCATCATGTGTAATGCCAATGAGTGGCACCTAGAGGAAGTTGTAGCAGCATATATTCTCCTGGGTAGAGCTGCCCACAGAGAACCTTACTGGCTGGAGAGTAACATTGTGTCCCACATGTTAAGAGGCATGGCAGCTACTGAAGGTAAAACCACCTGTACTACTGACCAACTGGTAGAGTGATTTCACTGTATCCTGAAATTAATGCTCCAGAAATTTGTGGAAACAGATGCAAAAGATGGGGATAGGTTATTGCCATATCTTTGCAATCTGTGAGATATCCCACACGTCCATAGGACTTTCTCCTTGTTTTTGTATGTGCAGTGACCACAAGGAGAGCTGGATCTCACAGTTAAGGATGGAAGGATCCCCGCTCTTGCAGAACTATTGTAATGCAGTGCATCCTTCGGATGATGGAACAACTGGTCATGCTGGGGCACTTGGCACTAGAGACTCTATCTAGATCCTGTCATAGTTATGGGGCAAACTGCTCCTCTGACCCCTCCACTTGTCACTGAATGCATCCCCTCTAGGTCTTGGGGTAATTCTACCCCATTTTCCCACTTGGTGGGTTGCATGGTCCCCCATGTATCAACCATGATCACCTCAGCAGGTCTGGCTTAGGCTCAGACCCTGCAGTTCTGTTCCCACCGGGGCTATGACGTTGATTTAAAGCAGGCTTCTTGGTTACAGGATACCAAAGTAACATTTATATAGAAAAAATGTTCTCTCTGAAATGCTCATCTTAAAAAGAATATACCAGCCTTGGATCTGGTGACCAGCAGATTCCCCCCAACACCAGAATCTCTAGAGAGGGACTGTTTTTGCCACCCCTTTTGGTCTACTTCAGTTCGCCTTGGCGTCTCTTGTGTTGCACAAAGCACCCACCACATTCCTGTGATTCATGGATTATGTGTTGGAGCAGCTGGACTCACAACCTACCCAAAAAGTGCAGATTCAGGAACCAAGAATAAAATACCTAAGCTACTAGGTTGGGAACGGATGCATTCAGCCCTCGAAGGACACAGTAGAGGCCCTGAAGAATTAGTTAGTTTCTACCACAAAGAAACAACTGTGGGCGCTTCCGGTGGTTAGCAGGATATTACAGACTATTTGTAGCCCAATTTGCTGTCCTAGCCACTCCATTAACTGAACTGATGAAGCAGTTATTTCCAAAACTAGTGAATGGGACTGATCTGCATGAAAGAGGCCTCAGTCATTTGAAAGACATTTTATGCTCCCAGCCTATAACATTACACTTCCCGATTCTGATCACTCATTTGTGTGACAACTAGGATTGGGGGCTGTTCTCTCACAAGAGTTTGAAGGGGAGCATTCTGTCCTATACCTAAGTCACAAGCTTTTTGCTTGGAAAAACTCCATATTCCACACCAAGGAATGTCTAGTAGTTTAACGGACAGTGGGTACGCTATATTACTACCTCATGGGTAGTCACCTTAGTCACTGGTCACGTGCCTTTATGGTGGTTCGAAGCTATGAAAGACAAACAGTGGAATCACTTGCTAGTACCTGGCCCTACAGCCCTTTGTCCTTCTAGCCTGGTACTAACCTGGGAAACCAAATCAGTTTTTTTTCCCCTGGGTAAAGTCTGGAGAGCAGGACCATGGGATTGCTCTGAGGAGAGTGTAAAAGGATGGTGGTGTGCAATTGTATACTGGCCCTTTAAAGTCAGAAGGGGAAGTTCTAGACAGGGCAGGCAGACTATCCCATTCCAGGAGTTCTGGGGCCGAGAGACCCAGGGAAGGATAATGACAGATGCTGAGAGAGAGGGTGTGGTCTTGGGGTGATGGTATCTGGGAAAACCCCAGGCTACTGTTTTGTTTAGGACCTGGGCCAGGAGCTTTGTAGTATGTGGGAGGGAGGGGGCAGAACTCCCTTCTCTCAGCCAATCAGGATGAGTTTTGGGAAGGAGGGAGAAAGAGACTGGTAGGAAGAGGATCTGCTAACCTCTCTCAGGCTTGGGAGGGGGAGAAGGAGGGCTGGTGTGACGATGTGGTTCTGGAGGGACCCAACTGAGAGTGCCAAATCAGGACCAATTGCTCAAACAGGGCAGTCACAGCCCTAGGCTGGCGTTTTTCCACCTCTAAGGCAAACCAAACCGGCCAGACAAAAATGACTTTGGTGTCACCCCTCTGGCTAACCTCAAGTCACACAAGCAATTTCCTTAGACACTCCAGTCTCCCAGTATACGCACCATCTACACATCGGATATGGTTATGAAACCAACACCCAGTAAGAGAAAGGTTCTCTCCGTCCAAAGGGACAAGCCCCAGGACCAAGGGTTAATAGATACACCTCAAGAAAATTCTTACCCACAAATCCGTTGTTGCAAATCCTTTAGATCTAAAATCTAAAGTTTATTCGATAAAGGGAAAAAGAAGAGTGCGAGCTTACGAATTGGTTAAATGGAATTACATTCTAACAGTATGGACAAGTTCTTGGTTCAGGCTTGTAGCAGTGATGAAGTAAACTTGCAGGTTTAATCAAGTCTCTGGAGACACATCCCTTCTGGGATGGGTCATCAGTCCTTTGTGCAGGTTTAGCTTGTAGCAAAGTCTCTCCAGGGTAGAACAGGACTGAAACAAGATGGAGATGAGAGCCTTCGCCTTCTCTAGACTTTTCAGGTGTAAGAACATTCCTTTGTTCCTTACTGTGGAAGTTACACGCAATGGAGTTTGCAAGTCACATGGGCCAGTTTCTGCCACCCCGCTGAGTCACAGGTGTATCCGCTCCTCTCAATGGGTCAGTTGTTTGTAGTTAATGGTCCTTAATTGGGCCATCAAGTAGGCTAAGCTGAGCTGACACCAACTGTTGGGGTGTTCCCAGAACTGACAGCACCAATTTAATACAGACCAGTACAAAGCCAATATTCATAATTCAACTACAAAATGATACAGACATACAGACAGCACAATCATAACCAGTAACCCGTAACCTGGTCTAGACACCTTATCTGACCCCCTTTACACAGAATTTGGTGCCACTACAGGACCTTGGTTGCAACCCGTGTTCTATATGGTCCCAGTTTATATCAATAACATCACAGCTGGTCTACGCTACGGGGAGGGCGGGAGGAGGATTGATCTATGTTATGCAACCTCAGCTACGTGAATAACGTAGCTGAAGTTGACGTACTTAGATCTACTTACTGTGGTGCCTTCACTGTGCTGTGTCGACGGGAGACGCTCTCCTGTTGAGTCCCCTTGCACTTCTCATTGAGGTGGAGTACCAGAGATCAGCGGTTAATTTATCGCATCTATACTAGACAAGATAAATCGACCCCTGCTGGATTAATCACTGCCCATTGATCTGGCTGGTAGTGTAGACGAGCCTTAAGACTAAGCTGCTTTGACTTTGCTTCCAAGCTGTGGAGGAGCACTGGGAAAATGGCACCTCCTCAGGGACTCCTGGTGAGATAAGAACATTTTGTTGTGATGAGTTATCCTCCGCCTCTCCAAGTTTTGTTTGTTTGAGAGGCCTTTGCAGCCAGTTTGAGCAGACCTGGGAGGAGGTAATTTACAGGCCATCTAGGAGAGGCTGGCTAGGGGTCACAGTGTGCAACAAGAAATTAGTTTTTATAAAACCAATAGGAAAGTTTCCATAATTTAAAAAATCCCAGTGAAAACAGTTGTTATTAAACAAGTAAATATTCCCCTGCAGGATTTGAAACCCAAACATTGTAGTACTAAGGACCTGATATACAGGAGGTCAGACTAGATCAGTGGTTTTCAACCTTTTTTCATTTGTGGACCCTTAAAAAATGTTGAATGGTAGTGCAGACCCCTTTGGAAATTCATCCTGTGGTCCACAGACCCCAACCATAGAAGTCTTAGACTGAAAACAGACTGAACAGAATTCAGCTATAAATGCTGCATGTACTCAGCATGGCATTTGATGCAACATGAGAAAGGGCGCTAAATTGTGGGTTCAGTGGGAATGACAACACTTCCAAGGTTTTGACCCGTGAGTGGAGATATTCACAGACTTTCATTGATCAGAAAAACGGAATGCCTTTTCTGAGACCTGAAACTTTATTTTTATAAGTTTCAGAGTGGTAGCCGTGTTAGTCGGTATCAGCAAAAAGAACGAAGAATACTTGTGGCACCTTAGAGACTAACAAACTTATTTGAGCATAAACTTTCGTGAGCTAAAACCCACTTCAAGAAACTCCCTGAAAAAGCACAAGAACAAATCTGCACAGACACACCCCTAGAGCCCCGACCAGGGATATTCTGTCTGCTACCCAAGATCCATAAACCTGGACATCCTGGACACACCATCATCTCAGGCATTGGCACCCTGACAGCAGGATTGTCTGGCTATGTAGACTCTCTCCTCAGGCCCTACGCTACCAATACTCCTAGCTATATTTCCCCCCCTACTGTTACTCACACCTTCTTGTCAACGATTGGAAATGGGCCATCCTTTTGTAATGATAATCAGGTTTTTTTTCTTCTGATAATAGCTCACCTAATAGCTCATCTTAATTAATTACCCTTGTTACAGTTGGTATGGCAACACCCATTTTTTCTTGTATTCTCTGTATATATATTTTTCTACTGTATCTTCCACTGCATGCATCCGATGAAGTGGACTGTAGCCCACAAAAGCTTATGCTCAGATAAATTTGTTAGTCTGTAAGGTCACGTCTATACGACGCGCCGTATCGGCGCGTTACAATCGATTGCTCGGGGATCGATATATCGCGTCTCATCTAGACGCGATATTATCGAACACAGAGCGCGCTTACATCGATTCCGGAACTCCACCAAAACCAACGGAGTTCCGGAATCGACATGGCGAGCCGCGCACATCGATCCCGCGCAGTGAAGACGGGTGAGTACATCGATTTTAGATAATCGATTTCAGCTACGCTATTCTCGTAGCTGAAATTGCGTATCTAAAATCGATTTTCGCGCTTCGTGTAGACCTGGCCTAAGGTGCCACAAGTACTCCTTGTTCTTTTATTTTTTTAGTCACTTTTTGCAGACCCCTTAGACCAGGGGTTCTCAAACTGGGGGTTGGGACCCCTCAGGGGGTCACAAGGTTATTACGTGGGGGGGTCGTGAGCTGTCAGCCTCCACTTTAAACCCCGCTTTGCCTACAGCATTTATAATGGTATTAAATATACAAAAAAGTGTTTTTAATTTATAAGGGGGTCACACTCAGAGGCTTGGTAGGTGAAAGGGGTCACCAGTACAAAAGTTTGAGAACTACTGCCATGGATATAGTTTGTGAACCCAGGGGTCCACGGACCACAGGTCGAAAACCACTGGACTACATGATCTAATGGTCCCTTCTGGCCTTAAACTTTGTCATTGCCATAATCCAATCTGAGCAAAATGTAAAAAGTGAATAAACAGCATAAATAGTAAGGAAATTGGACTTCTAGAATTCTCTCACTTTTTACTATTCTAAAGCTTTATTAGTGATATTCTCTAAATTAAAAAAAATACATAAAATCGACTCACCCTGCCCTCATTGAGTATCACCAGCAACAAAGATTGGAAGTATTTCTGCATTAGCGGGCAGAGAGAACTAAGGATGTGTGTTCTGCATTTACATTTGGAAGTTTGTAACTTTTGAGCACTTGTTTTCTGAACCTTGTACTAAATCAACTGCAGATTTATTTGCTTGGAATTTACCTTGTCTATATATTTGTTTCTGTGCCTTTTGATATTCACTGTAAGTTGTGTAGTACTTGAAAATCAAGGGCCAAGGCTTTCAAAATTGATTAGTGGTTTTGAAGGCCCAACCTGACACCTTGAAGGGCCTGATTTTCAAAGAGTGGGTGCTCAGCCCTCTCTGAAAATTGGGCCTTTTTAAGGTGTCTCTGGGCACCCAAAATGTCTCTTTTTAAAAGATCTTGGCCACTAAGTGTTTTAAATGACTAGTGACCTATGGCTGTGGGATTGCAACTCAATCTTGCTGAGAATTTTATCACTGAGTCGTCATTCCCTCCCCTGTCTTTTCTCCACTAGATGGCAGGCAAACAACAACAAAATGTCTGTTAGTCTATAAGGTGCCGCAGGACTCTTTGCTGCTTTTACAGATCCAGACTAACACGGCTACCCCTCTGATACTTGACAACATAAATCTCATAGATGATAACACATCTTTCTCTCTTCTCATTGTGACTTTGCTTCCATCATCTGAACCGATAACTTACTTTCTTTTTAAGATTTCCAAGTGTGTGAGTATTAGACTGTGAGAAGGAAGCTATTTTTGTAATTGACAGAGTGAGCCAAGCTTATATCAGTATGTTAATTTTGGGGCGGGCAGGCTTGCTGGTTTATGTGCAGAATTCCCAAGGGATCTGTGTGGGTTCCAGTTAAACTTCAATTTCACATAGTCCCTATATATATTTTTTGGGCGGAGAGTGTTATCAGCGACTTGAGCTGTGATGTCACTGTTATGCAAATAATTCTTATGTATGGAAACTATTATGCAATCTTAGCTAAAGCAGTTCCTAGGATATTTATTGATAACATGCACTCACTGTCTAAGCTGCATTTACATCAGTAAAACATAACTAAAATCAATATTGTCCACATACTGCCAGTAATCTAGACCAGTCCACAAAACAATGCCTGCTTGTTATAAGCACCATTCCCACCCCGTCCTTATAAACACTTCTCTACCACCTAGTTTCCTCCAGCAACAGCCAGAGCAAATGGATGATCCTGACTCCATTCTCTGGAGCCCCAACACGAGCTCCACTCTCCAGTACCCTCCACACAGAATGCCTGGCTCCCACAGACTCTAACCAGACCACCGATAGGTCAAGGATATTAAAACCTTCCAGACAGTAGTAGAGCCACTTCTGCACAACTTTCTCTCTCTCTCTTCTTCACCAAAATGGAAGGCCTGAGATAGGGCAATGGTTAGTGAGAAGAGACTGTTTCGCTTGTCTACGCTGTGCAGATGTTCCATCTAAGGCCATGTCTGTATGTACAGTGGAGCTGTAGTGCAGCAGCTGTACTGCTACAGCTGTGCCGCTGCAGCATGTCTGGTGAAGATGCTCTGTGCTGACTGGAGAAAGCTCCCCCATCAGCATAGAAAAACCACCTCCGCGAGCAACGTAAGTTGTGTTGGTGGGAGAAGCTCTCCTGTCGACATAGCACTGGGCTATTAAACACTTATGTCGCTCTGGGGTTGGAATGTTCACACCCGAGTGACATACAAGTTTTGCCAACATAGGCTGTAGTGTGGACATCACCTAAGAAGACAGCTTGGCCTTCACCTTAGCCGTGGCTTATACTGCAAAAAGTCTTTGCCACAACCAGCTAGACTAAGCAATGCTCCTCCTGAGAGGTGCAGGTGTGTTTGTTTGTCAGCTGTCCCCAAAGATGCTGTGAACATGGGGCTTGTGATGGCCAGTATTAAAATGATGACCACAATGGCCTGGTACATCAGCTGCGGTATTTTCCTGCAGAGAATTCTGAAACCAGAATACTCCTAGACAGTCTGAGAGCAGAGCAAGGCAATCAGTTCTGCTTTGAGAGGAATTGGGTAAGACCAGATCTGTGCACAAAGAGGACAAGGTCCAATCCCAGCCAATAAATATGATCCAGCGTACACCCACCTTTGTATACTGGGCCAATAATCACCTAGAGTGCACCACTAAGTAGATAAGTCTTGAGATCCTGAGTCAACTTGCAAGAATCAGAATAAGATGTTCTATCACCCAGGACAATGGTCCTACTTCATTGGTGGCCACAAAACAGCCATAAAGATCCTGCCTACCCTGCCCCGGGCATAGCCCTAGCATAGGGGTCCTCTTTGGCAGTCACAGAGCTAGCCGCAGTGTCTCCGCACCCCAACTCTGCAGAAGCCCCTGGTACCGGGGGTATTCTAGGGATGTATTGTGTCATTCCTGTACTCCTACACTCTGGTTATTCTCTAGCTGTCACAATGCCCAGAGGGAACATGGCAATCAGGGTGCAAGTGAGGGGAACACTGAGGACCTGTACTTTGTTACAAACAGTTGGGTCTTTGCTCACTGTATCACTGACCCTGTTGCTGCTGTGAGCATTAAGGTTTGGAAGTATAATGCGAGTGCCTGGTGGGCAAGTAAGGCAAAGTAGTGTGTCAGTGACAGTGTCCTACAAGATGGCCAGGTGGCATGGAATGTTTGATAGTTATGCCCTAACTTTGGATTTCTTTGGTTATTAAGGTTTTGGGTGAGTAGAATATTGTACAGAGCAAGCATGATGGTCCTCTAACAACATATTTACCAAGTGATGTCACTTACTGGTGAAAATGTAGGGTCTATGTGTTATAGCAGAAACTTGGACTCCTGTGTGAAGAAGAGAGCTACATAGAGAAGAAAACAGTTTTTGCAAGAAAATCCCAATAAATGAAAAATGGCTGGACTAGAGTGAGGCAGGTACAAAAATCAATCAAAAGTTCTCTAGTGATAGAGTAAAACACAGTGATTTAGTTAGTGGTCTATTAAACTGCCCTTATAACCACAGGAATACAGCTATGGTATTGCTTGTGTTATCCTAAGGATCCAGCTACTGCTGACTTTATGCTCCATTATTGGTCCTAGGGGGCACCTCATTTAGTGCCTCTCTCTGCAGTGAACAGTTTCCTGTCCTTGAGGCAGGTTGCAATCCATTTCAACAGCTCTCTTCTAATAGGCTTAGTATTTTTGTAGGGTAGATTGATGGCTTATGTGCTGAGGTACCAACAGCTTTTATGACAGACAACTATAGCATCGTGTTTCCACTGCTCTCACTAGGAGCACAGCTCAGTTTGTCTAAAAAGTGAAACATGAGAAGATATAACAGAATCTAGCCTAAGATTCTGCCTGCGCATAACCAGTTCAACAATTTAACCATGCAAGTTGTGTAGCACCCCTCCTAGTCTGGGCTCAGTTATACTGGAACCACAGTGCTTATACCGGCATAGCTTATTGCCGTTTGGGGAGGGAAATAGATTACACTTGTAGATGGCGCCCTTGTACCAGTACAATTCGTCCATACTAGGGCTTATACCTGTATAACTAGATCAGTAAAAACTCACGCTCCTAACCAAAGTAGCTGTGTGTCTGGGTGGATTATTTTGTTACGAGTCAGATTTCCTGGTTTCCCCAGGGGCAAATTGATTCTGAATTCCTGCTTTGCTCTACCTTGCTAATATTTAACTTGTCGTTCTTTCTCTAACAGTTGATGGGCTCGGAGAGGCCTCCCCTCAGGAGCAGAAGTTTCCTTTGTCCCTCAAGTTTTTTGTCAAGATTCCCCTTGCAGGCTTCTAGAAAGCCTGCCCCAGCCACCTGCCTAGGCAGATCATTCCTTTGCCTAATTGCCCTTCCTCTTGGGAGGAGGAGGGGTAATGCATTTCAAATGTATGCATGTAGTATTTCAATTGATTACACCTTGTTTCACTATCTCAGATCCCGTACAAAATAGCTGTTGCTTTATATTTTTACTTTAGAAATGCACAGAACAGTAACTGCACAACGCCAACCACACTGCTGATTACTGTTACAGTACGTCTATTGTTGTTGCAGTAGGTGCAGTACAAAGGTAAAGAAAACATAGTGCCTGCCCCAAAGAATTTAAAATCTAAAAATAGTAACTAGGCACCAGTATTTGACCTAAAAAGTATATTGATCCTATAAAAGAGGAGCAGCTGTTTCTCCATCCCAGGCTTTGAGGCTGCTATCTATAAGTAGTTGGATCTGGGCTACTCCAGATCATATTGCTGAGGCTATTCTGCAGCTGGGCTATTAGGGGAATGCCTGTCTGATATACAAATACCGTAGGAACATAGGAACAGCCAGACTGGTTCTGGCCACTGGTCCCTCTAATCCAGTATCTTGTCTGAGACGGTGACTAGCACCAGCTGCTTCAGAGGGAGGTGAGAAAGAACCCCCATAATGGATGGGATTCAGCAGGAGTGAGGAGAGATTGCGCACCAAAAAGGGAGATTATGTAGGAGTGCAATGAAAGGGGAGATCATGTTGGTGTCTGGAGGCTGTGTGCGAGGACTAAGGAAAGGGAAGTAGTGACTGGGGGGATGGATGGGAGGGTGAGGAGGGAAGTAGAGACCTTGAGACAGGGGCAGCTCTAGGCATTTTGCCGCCCGAAGCATGGTAAGCAGGCTGCCTTCGGCGGCTTGCCTGCGGGAGGTCCCCGGTCCCGCGAATTCGGCAGCAGCCTGCAGGAGGTTCGCCGAAGCCACAGGACCAGCGGACCCTCCGCAGGCATGCTGCTAAAGGCAGCCTGCCTGCCGCCCTCGCGGCGACCAGCAGAGCACGCCCTGCGGCTTGCCGCCCCAAGCATGCGCTTGGCGTGCTGGTGCCTGGAGCCACCCCTGCCTTGGAGGATGGAAGAGCCAGAGAAGAGAAAAGGAAAGTGAGAGGCACAGAGACCCCAACACCTCATTATTTCTGCACATTCCCCCTCTCAGTAGCATTTCTCATCCATAAGATCAAGTGGCCTCTCTGTTTTCAGGCAGACTTGCCATGCTCTATTTGTCTACCCAGCTGAGTGGCCATCTCCACTCTCTGTGAGCTACCCCATAGTATTCCAAGGTGCTGGCTGTGGCAGTCTCAGGGTCGTTCCTTTTGGAATGTGGATTCATCCCCCTTTTCCTTGACAAACAAGCTTGGTTTCAGAAGCTTTCTTGAACTGGGGAGCTCTGTCTACACTAGCTTTTGGTCTGAAAACTGCCCCCCCCATATTAAAACTAGAGTAGCTCTGGCAGTGATAGCAACCGTGGGAGCCCTAGTGTGGCCAAGATGCTGGCAAGCAGGGTTAGATAATACAGTGCTAAAAACACTGGGGGTCACCCAGAGCACCCCCATTATTGTCCCAAACAGCAGACCTGTACCTGAGTCAGTGCCAGTGCAAAATATTTCAGCTGAAAGCCTGACATATACACAGCTCCATGCCTTGGCTCCCACTAAAGCTTAGCTATAGATCTTCTTTTGCTCAACCTGGAATTAGCACAGAGAGACAGAAGTGTGAAGGTCTCATAGGGGATTAATACGTCCTTTCCTGGCTGAAATGTCACTGTCTCTTTTGGTCCTAAATTTAAAGGTACATCCCTCCCCCATATTTTCCATTAATTCCCTCTGAATAATCATTTCTATTCTAGGTCAAATATGAATTCTTTGAAGATGAAGCTCAATCTAGCAGTTGGGTGTATGTGCTTTCTGGGTGGGGTGAGTGTTCATGTGATCATCCTGATTACAGAAACTGCTACTGGATGAGGAAGAGTTTATAATTTCTTGGGACTCTTTAGCATTAGCATTGTCGTATTTCTTAGCTGTGCATCTGGAACATGCAGCCAGCTGTATTTTAAACAGAAAACTAAATAAAAAAAGCATTTTGCTGCACTTTGTACAGGAAAACGGCAAGGCAGCCACATGTGACCTTAATATATTAATTGTACAAGCTGCAGTTTAAAATCAAGGGAGGAGACAAACAGGAAACCAACCGCAGGGTGTTTTCCATCCATGGGCTAGATAGAGCAGGCAGCAGAATGTTGAGTGGAAACATGCAATTGATTTGGCCTTCAGGCTTAGGTTGAGATTGTTATACTGGATTGTATCCAGCCTGAGTTTATGGAGCTCTTTGGCAAATGCCACTTACCAACAGAAAAGTAACCAAACAAAATAGGAGGGTGCTTTAGCTTTTCCTGTTCCTTTCTAGGATGCCCTTGCTAAGACTTGCCTTTGAGAATTGTCTACCTCCCTGGGGTGGGACAAGGACCATTTAAAGAGATGTTACCAGAGGAGCTGCATATATGACCCATTGCAGATCTAAAGGCTTAGTATGACAGTATGTAAGAGCCACAGCCACCCTCAATTCCTGTCCTACTGCCATGCTCTGAGTGTCTCACTTGTTTTCTGTCCTGAACTGGAAATTGGAAGCAAATTTTGAAACGAGGATGAATAACAACTGGAACACAAACAGTCAATTCTCTATCATATGGAGTCTTTAAACCTGGATGTTGGTGTTTGTTTTTAAAGATCTGTGCCAGCCCACCCATACATTACTGGGTTCAGTGCAAGAATCCCTGGGTGGAATTCTCTGGCCTGTGCTAGCAGATGGTGAGACTAGATCATAGCAGTCTTGCCAGGTATGATTTTTTTTCCCCCTCTGCTGCAAACTTCCAAAGCAAACTGCCCTTCTTGGGGATTTCTTTCAATGGATTTTGGTTTTGATGCCACACCTAGGCACAATGTAAAATAGAACTCAAAACAAACAGTACACCTTTGCTTCTGTTTCTAGAGAGACTAATCTATTTCAAGAGTGAAGCTGAGTGCAGGCGGAGGTGAGCAGGTGAAACTTGTGGTCTGATTGCACTCTGACTGGGTGGTCATAGGGGCACTGATGGAATTGCTTCACTCCAAATACCACAATCAGAAGCTCCTTTTCCATTTGGGCATTTCCCCTGTTCAATCTCTGAAGGTCTCTGCTGAGATAACTGACCAGCTGCTCCTGCAAAAGAAATAAAACCAACCCTTTCTCTGATGCATCCCATTGGAGAGTCAGTGGCTCTCCTGGTTGATAGTACTTCACAACAGGGGCATCTGTTATAATTTGTTTCAGTATGTCAAATGTTTCCTGTTGGGAACCTGCCCAGTCCCACTTAAGATCCTGCTTTGTGAGTCCATGTATGGGTTCTGCCACTGCAGCCAGGTGTGGACAGAAAACTTATCATTCCTATGAAGAGCTGTATCCCTTTCAATCCACTGGAGCTGGCATGACTCTGACTGTCTTGATCTTGTTGTGATCTGCATTCAGTACCTCTGCTGTGAGCAAAGTCCAATGTATGTCACCACATGCTGTTTGAGTTTTATGGTCTTGTCCCTGCATTGCAGTAGAGAAACTTCTAGCTTTCTGTCATGGTCTTTTTCAGCTTCTTTATCATTATTCCCTTTACCTAGAGTGAGGATATCATCTGCAATTATTTTTACCCCAAGCAGCCCTTTTAGCGCTTGGGTGAGATAATCTAGTCTGACCTCCTGTACAACACAGGCCATAAAACTTCTCCAAAATTATTCCTAGGGCAGCTTTTAGAACAACATGCAATCTTGATTTTAAAATTGTCAGTGATGCAGAATCCACCACAATCATTGGTAAATTGTTCCAATGGTTAATTACTCTCACCATTAAAAATGTACACCTTATTTCCCATCTGAATTTGTGTAGCTTCAAATTCTAGCCACTGGATTATGTTATACCTTTCCCTGCTAGACTGAAGAGCCCATTATTAAATATTTACAGACTTTAGTAAAGTCAGCTCTTAACCTTCTCTTTGTTAAGCTAAATAGATAGACCCAAAGAGCCTGATCACTATAAAACATATTTTCTAATCCATAAGTCATTCTCATGGCTCTTCTCTGCACCCTCTCCAATTTATCAAATCCTTGTTGAATTGTGGGCACCAGAACTGGACACAATATTGCAGCAGTGGTCACACCAGTGCCTAGTACAGAGATAAAATAACCCCTCTACTTGTACTTGAGATCCCCTGTTTAAGTATCTGTGAGAGAGTTCACTTACCATTAGGAATGCCTCCTTGTGGCTGCATCTGGGGATTAGCTCCGCTCAGGTCTGATGAGGGATGGAGGGAGGGATAGCTCAGTGGTTTGAGCATTGGCCTGCTAAACCCAGGGTTGTGAGTTCAATACTTGAGGTGGCCATTTAGGGAACTGGGGTAAAAATCTCTCTGGGGCTTGGTCCTGCTTTGAGCAGGGGGTGGGACTAGAAGACCTCCTTAGGTCCCTTCCAACCCTGATATTCTATGACTCCTCTCTCTCCTGGACTTGGGGTGCTCATCATGACTCAGCCCTCTGGCCAGGTCACTGTTGTCATCCTCTTCCAGGGTAACAAAGTCTCTCTGGACCAGCTATCTGGCTGGCATCTCTAGTGCTCCTGTGCCACTTCCCAGTGGCTAGTAGGGGAACCCAGGCCCATCCTCTACACTGGTTGCCCATCCCAGGGACCCTAGAACAAGCAGCCAAGGTCTGCACAGTCTTAATACTTGTTGCTGTTTCCCTGGACTTCTTCCTACCTACTCAGGTGTCCTTTGCTCACAACTCCTGTGGGGTTGAACCGCAGGGCTTATTCTCCCCCCTGGGATTTCTCCTCCTCTTCTCAATGCACTCTTTCTCTGAAGCCTCCTTCTACAGCAAACTTCCTGACTTTTTAATCCCAGCCTACTCTGGCCGAGCAAAGCTCTTTGTTCAAATATGCCCAACTCTCCCTCCAGGTGCAGCCAGGTACCCTAATTGGCCCATCAGGCCCACATTAGCTCCTGCAGGGTCTGTGTGGGATACAACTCCCATCACAGCGTCCTAGGAGGGCATTAGCTCTTTTGTTCACAGTGTCACATTGGGAACTCATGTTCAGCTGATTGTCCACCATGACTCTCAAAACTTTTTCAGTCACTGCTTCTAGAATAGAGTCTCCCATAGTGTAAGTATGGCCTACATTCTTTGTTAAGAGATGTATAGGCTTACATTTAGCCATATTAAAACACATATCATTTGCTTGTGTCCAGTTTACCAAGCAGCATGGATTGTTCTTTATTATTTACCCCTCCCCCAATTTTTGTGTCATCTGCACACTTTCTTCCTGGAACATCTCTAGTCCATTGGCATGTGCAGCCATCTTGGAGTGACCAGTTGGCATTGCATAGGTTGTCAGGATGCCAAAACCCGTTCCTCACATCACAGACTAGCAGTTCTGGTATTGGCAAGTTCTGGCAGGTTGTCATCAATTGTCGCCAGGGAAGAGTGGTATCTTTTCAGAGCCCATGTTGCAGGGCAAGAGCGCCTTCTTGGGATGGGGAGGGTAATGATGGCCCCATGGCTGAGTTTATACAACCATCCCTTGTCTGTTTATAGCTTGGCCTAGAAGTCAGAGCCAATAGGGCTGCCCTGTTCAGCAGGGCTGTGTGGCCTGGCAGTCAGCCGGGGGAGTGGGCCGCCACTTGGGGGAGCGGGGGCAGCAGTGGCAGCTGAGTAGGAGGCCCCGGGCCCTCCCAGCTCCACCAGGTCCCAGTTCAGGGCCCTGTCAGTGGCAAGTATGCCCACCACTGGGTCAGCGGGGAATCTGCCTGAAACACACTGATCCCACATGGCACAATAACTAGCCCCCCTGAGCTACTTCCTACTCTGTTGCCCCGAGGTCTCTGGACGCTCGGTCAGTGCAGCTCCCAGCAGCTCTGACACTTCTTGGACGTCCTCCGGAGGGACCCTCAGTGTCCTTGGCTTCTGTCGTCTGGGGCTTCCGCAGTTCCCAGGCTGGAGCTTGCATCCTCCCTCTTCAGCAGTCCACCCTGAATGAACCAAGCTGCTCCCTTTTATATCTAATTAATCTTAAAAGTGTTCAGGCAGGTCCCCACTTTTTGTACTCTAAAGTTCAAAGTGGAGGAAGAAAGCTTGACAGCTGTGCTTACTAATCTGTGGTGGGGGTGGTGGATAAGAGCAGAGGGAGAAGGGGACAGGGCTTGGAGCTGCTGGATAGGGCAGAGCGGGA
The DNA here is from genome assembly GCF_003597395.2 of Chelonoidis abingdonii. Taxonomy (NCBI): domain Eukaryota; kingdom Metazoa; phylum Chordata; order Testudines; family Testudinidae; genus Chelonoidis; species Chelonoidis abingdonii. Next base: position 23,056,989 of record NC_133791.1, read on the forward strand.
GGGAGACAGAAGGAAGACAGGGAGGGGCTAGGAGTCCAGGGCTAGAAGGGTCCATAACCATTAGAGAACCTGGAAATGGGCCCAGGAATCCTCATCACTACATTCCTCTGTGGTCAACGAATAGCTGTGAAACCCACTGAGTGTAAAACATCCCTCTCTAGTGACTGGTCCACATAGAGGACAATAGCCTGACTTCTTCGACTTTTTATTAGTTGGAGCGGTAAAGGTCTATGCTGTGGATCTAACATGCTGCTGAACCCTGATCAGGACCCAAGATGGGGATCAATATGGTTCCATATGATGGATTTTTGATTTTGGTTTTGGGTTTTTTTAAGTTTGTCTTGCTCCCAACAGAAGTTGGTCCAATGAAAGTTATCACCTCAACCATCTTGTCTCTCTACATTCAAAGAGCGCTATTAAGGTTGCAAAATCAAGCTCTCAAGTGTTAGGATAAACCAGAATTAAAGTTTTCCTTGCAACCTTAATTTTTCTTATTGATTACATGATCGCATACTATTTTTTCCATAGGACCCCTGTCTCATTCAGTGCACTTGAAAACAATGGCAACAAAGTACTTTTGAAAAGCTAACCACACTTGTCGGTGCTGAATATTCTCAACTCCGCATGTCAGCAGGGTGGGGGTTTTAAAGGATGTTAATCGCTCGCTGGCACTCATTGGCAGTCATAGGCAGTGGGTGTCAGGCGGTTTTGAAAATCCAACCCCTAGCCATACACTAATGATTGCTCATTGCTTTCTCTGTTTCTTTTAGAAGCCCAGCTGAAGGAGGTGGAGGAAATGCTGGAACAGGAAGGCTTGTCTGAGATAGCTCACAGCAGTCCCAGCGAACAAATTGCTTATTTACTAGTAGAAAGAACTACGCTGCTGGAGAAACTAGAGATTGCAGATCAAAAGCAGGATTCGCATAGCTGCATAGACGGACTGTGTGCAGCACAACTTCAGGTATCAAACTCCTCAGTGGTGATTAGCCCCTCCAAAGGAACAATTAAGGCTATTCTCAGGGTGGTTTTTTTTTTTTTTTAAAATTAAAAACATTTTTATCATTTAAAGAACCCTCTGGTTTCTTAAGGCTGAAGTCTATATCCATACTAATTTTTACCTATACATGTTTGCACTTGATTTGCTCTAGAGGTCTGGAATTGACTAATTAACAGCATTATTTTTTTTATAAAAGGAGCGAATGCTGAAGGCTTTGTCATGAAAAAGAAAACCTATAAGGCCCAGTTGGGAAGTCTTGCTCATGTAGTATTGGCTTCCCACTGACCTTGGTATTTCTGATGACTCCATGTGCAGGATTTCATGAGTCATGCCTCCCTCAGAATTGTGAGATTAACTTAAAAATCATGAGACTTTAAAAAGAATATAGTGTGTTCTTTCTAGCTTTTGAGGAATTCTTCACAACCACGAAGGATAGAAACTTTAAAAAAAAAAACCACCACAAAAGCTAAGAGTCTCTCAATCACATGACTGTAGGACCTGGGGCTTTAAGTAAAACACTATGTATCATGAGGCTTCTAATATAACTAGGAGATCTGATACACCTGTGCATAAATGAGGACTGAGTAAGGACTTCTGGACTGGATCCATAAAGGTCTTGGAATGGCAAGACTAAGGCTCTGTGACAGAGCTCATTTCAAAAGTCCTTCAAAGAAACAGGAGAAGGTTTAGAAGAAAAAACTCTCTCCTGGAAAAGTTGCCTGGCTATGTATTTTAGCCCCACAGGCCCTCATTTTAGGCTGCTTATTCCAAAGCATGGTTCATAACAAGACCAGCATAACAAAGAGTATTGTTAGTTTGATGTACCATTTCAGCTATAATAGCCATTTCTAAGAGACTTGCTACAAGAGTGCTCTGTCTCTATGTACACGTAAATAGTTAGTGAGCAGAAAAGATGCCGGTACATGGTGCTCAAGAATACGTAGCATGGTTCCTGGGTTTTGTAGGACCAATAAAACTTCTTATTGTATGCTGCAAAAGGTTCCCTCTGAGCAGCTCCTTACAAGGCTGGCCTCATATGTGCTTCTGGAAACCGGGTGCCCCAGTCCTGTCCTTTGCCTTTGAGCTCTGGAGGTAACTTGTCTTGGTCCCAGCTTCCCACTGTCAAGGAAGATATTGCCTGCTGCTGTTAGGGAACTTGTGACATGAAATAACCATAACTATGAGAGCCCCCTTCTGAGTCCTGAGTGTTCTGTCCCAGGCTGTGTTTTCAATAAATATGCTATTATTAAATTTTACCATAATCCTGTCATATTTTCAGTCTATAAATAGTAAAATGTAAAAGCGACAAAAATACACCTAATGCATATGCAATCCAAAATAGTCATTAAACAATTTCGTAAATACGACCTCAATCCTGAAAAGACTTACGCCCATTCATGTAATGGAATATTCAAAAAAACTCAGCATTAGGCTTGAGAAAACCCCATCCCTAAGTCTTTTCATGGTTAGAGCCTAAATCTTCAAGTCACAAAAGGCTCTGGTACCCAAGTAAAAACATCCAACACCCACGTCCCATATGTTATAAATAAATAGTCATTCATATTTTCAGATAAATACCAACTTGAGTTCACACTTAACACATCCAGATTATGGCTGATGTTTAGACACATAAGTCTATTCCGTTAACATTGCGGGGGAAGCTTCATTTATACAAAAGTTCTTGGTCATGAACCATTGCACTATCAGGGCTCTGCCAGCTGATGCTAGTCACTTATCTGATACAAATAATCACTACAAACAAATCAATTATTCCCAATTAAAAATTCAGTTTGAAGCCCCAAGGTATTTTAAAAAGAGCCAACAGAGCTATAATAACCTTCTAATAAAATACTGAGTTTAATTACCACTTGTTTTTGGTCAATTACCAGGTATAATCAGATAATTTCTGCAAATAGGGCAGCACTAACTGAGGAGTCAGCACCAAATAAGCGAGTTAATCAAAGGGAGGAAGAATGGAGAGAAAAGAGTGTTAGAAAAGGATTTTTTACACATATCTATGCAAAGTTTCCCATGCATCACTCAGGCAACAGCATTGTTGGTGTGCCCCAGGTGAGCAAAGGACAAGGGATCCTAGATCACAGAAGATAGTCACTAATCAATTATTTGACCAAATAAAACAATCTCTTGTGAAAAAGATCTGAAGTAGCTAATGGCTAATACTCCCACCAAGGAAATACAACATATACAATCCTCACTGACTCTGGTTAGTGAAGGACCATACTTGAGTTTAGTCTGATACATTAATGAACTCTCCCTGTCTAACTCTAGTACAGACTTTCACACTTCTCCTCCATTATAATTATATAGGATGCCTGATAGGAATCTCTTAACTCTGGACAACTGAGTATGACACACTTCTGATTATTAATATTTTGGGTTGAAAACTATTAATATATAAATATTTTAATCTATACTTCTCCCATGGGGAGAGGTGGTAATTTTGTTGTAAATTTTGTGCAGCCAAAAAAATTAACAGTATGAATACAACTATTGATTTCAAAGGTCATGACAGTAGGATGAAGACTGTTCATTTCGGCTGCAGGATATTCAAAGTTGTCAAGATCTGATTTCCATGTTAAAAATATATCATCAGTATAATAAAATCACGGAAATATAGTCCAGAAAAAATTGTGTTTAAAAGGGATTAAGGCTGGGTAACTGAAACATTCTCCCTCACAATGCAAACTTTTAAAAGCAAGGAAATGTCAAGTTCTGGGACACCTTTTAATGGTACCCTGACCACACACAGCATGTTTCCATGGACAGACTCTGAAGTCTCACCAGGAACATCCTTTTCAGGCTCCAGGTGATAAGGAAACACACTACACACAAGCACATTCACCTCCCTCACAATAAAATGCAAAATCTTAATTACAACCTTTGCAGTGTTGATATATGTGCACAGGTTAAGTGTGCTGCGTGGTTTGTGTTTCTGGAGGAAGTATGAGGTTGTAATTAAGATTCTGAGTGGTGCAGACTGGCTGGAACATGGGAAGTTATCCACCTTTATTCAAACAGAGTCAGTCAAGTATATTCAATATCAGTATATTTCTTTGTGCAGAGCTGAGCCCATAGGATGTAAAAGAAAGAGGCCCATGACATCACAAGGTTAAAAAAGGCAAAGAACCTGCAGAGTTCCCAATAAGCAGCAGAGTGCAACAGGCAAGTGGGGGCTCTTCAAAGCAATTTAGAATCTATCTGGATTAAAGGCACTTTTGAAATATAAGACATGATTACAACCCATGGTTAATTAAGATACGTTAACATTTAAATGGTGGCAGATCAATATCCAGTGAAGATTAGCAGCAAGCCTATTTATAGTGTTGGCTTACTAATATGTCTTTTCATGCAAGGATAAGTTTGATCGTATCCACCAGACGTTAGAAGATGAACTTCAGCAACAAGGCGAATCCATGCAGCATACTAAAGAGACAATGAATAAGGTAAAACATTTATCCAACCTTTTGCTTCTAATACAGTACAGGGCTGCCCAGAGGTGGGGGCAAGTAGGGCAATTTGCCCTGGGCCCCACAGGGGCCTCCACGAGAGTTTTTCGGGGTCCCTAGAGCAGGGTCCTTCACTCACTCTGGGGGCCCCGGAAAACTCCCCCGCCACCGAATTACCGCCGAAGCTGCCCCCCCCCGCTGCCGCCGCCAAAGACCCAGGGCCCCCTGAATCCTCTGGGCAGCCCTGATACAGTATGTAACTGTGATTCCACACAGAAGTACTTTGGGAAGTAAAGCAGATGAGAGCATTTATAAGTAGGGACCTACCAAATTCACAGTCATGAAAAATGCATCACAGACAGTGAAATCCGGTCTCTCACTGTGAAATCTGGTCTTTTGTGTGCTTTTATCCTATACTACACAGATTTCACTGGGGAAACCATTTGTTTCTCGCATTGGGGGTCCTGACTCAAAAGGGAGTTGCAGGGGAGTCACAAGGTTATTTTAGGGGGTTTGCGGTGTTGCACTGACTTCAGAGCTGGGTGGCTGGAGAGTGGCGGTTGCTGACTGAGGGCCCAGCTCTGCCAGCTGCAGTGCAGAAGTAAGGGTAGCAGTACCGCAACCCCCCCTACCTTGTGACCCCACCCAACTCCTTTTTGAGTCAGGACCCTCTACAGTTACAACACTGTGAAATTTAAGATTTAAATAGCTGAAATCATGAAATTTATGGTTTTTAAAATCTTGTGACTGTGAAATTGACCAAAATGGATCATGAATTTGGTAGAGCCCTAGTTATGAATTAAAATCACTTTCTGCAGAAATCTGACTAGTGGAAAAGGTACTTGGCCCCTGAATAAAAAACATCCACAGTCCAGGACCCGGTGCAGACTGTAACAGGAGGAGGTCAGTATTAGCTGGTAGACTCAGTGCTCCTGGAGCTAGCCTAGCTGAGCAACTGCCTTAGAAGGAAGAGGCAGGCTCCAGCTAAAGACACGTGGAAAAGACAAGGGAAAAGTGAAGAAACGTGTTGGTGGAAGGGAGATCTGGGAGGAGAGAGAGAAAAGACATGGAGGAGCAGTGGGAGGAAAGATAAGACAAGGCAGGGGAAGAGAGATGGGCAGAAAGCAAGAAGGGAAAGAAACTCAGGGTATGTCTACACTATGAAATTATGTCGATTTTATAGAAGTTGATTTTTTAGAAATCGATTTTATACAGTCGATTACATATGTCCCCACTAAGCGCTTTAAGTCAGCAGAGTGCATCCACAGTACAGAGGCTAGTGTCGACTTCCAGAGCGTTGCACAGTGGGTAGCTATCCAACAGTTCCTGCAGTCTCCGCCACCCATTGGAATTCTGGGTTGAGCTCCCAGTGCTTGTTGGGGCAAAAACATTGTTGCAGGTGGTTCTGGGTACATGTCGTCAAGCCTCCCTTCCTCCATGAAAGCAATGGCAAAAAATGGTTTCTTGCCTTTTTTCCTGGGTTACCCGGGTAGACAACATATGACAGCAAGCATGGAGCCCGCTCAGCTCACTGTCACCGTACGTCTCCTGGGTGCTGCTGATAGACGCGATACTACATTGCTACACAGCAGCAGCAGCAGCTTCTTGTCTTTGCAAGTTAGTAAAGATTGTTAGCAGTGGTACTGCACCGTCTGCCGCCATCTCCTGGTTGCTCCTGGCCAACCTCGGTGAGGTCGGTCAGGGGCACCTAGACAAAAATGGAATGATTTCTGGTCATTCTTTTCTTTAAGTTTCGTCTAAAGGAGATTCAGTCCTGCCTGGAATATCATGCCAACTGGAGGCTTCTGCCTCAAGCTGTTCTCCCAGCAGGCCCCACCTACTCCAGCCTCCCCTTGCTCCCATGGCTCATGAAGCCTGGACAGTAGTAAGGAGCAGTTCAACTATAGGTTGAACAAGTGCAGAATGGTGGTAGAATGTGCCTTTGGACATTTAAAATCTTGCTGGCGCAGTTTGCTGATATAGGCTGTTTGCGATTAGATTAGAAGAGCACAGCAAGGCATGCTGTGCGTCACAGAGGCTTTGAAAACCAATTTCATGACTGTCCAGGCTTCAGTGTGACAGTTGTGTGTGTTTCTCCTTGATGCAAACCCGCCCCCTTTGTTGATTTTAATTCCCTGTAAGCCAACCTTGTAAGCCATGTCGTGAGTCACCCCTCCCTCCGTGAGAGCAATGGCAGAGAATCATTTTGCGCCTTTTTTGTGCAGAAGACATACCACCACAAGCAGGGAGCCCGCTCAGATCACCTCGGCAGTTATGAGCATTGTAAACACCACGCGCATTATCCTGCAGTATATGCAGCACCAGAAACTTCAAAAGCAGGGGAGGAGGCAACGGCAGCATAGTGACGAGAGTGATGAGGACATGGACACAGAGTTGTCTCAAAGCACGGGCTCTGGCAATATGGACATTATAGTGCTAATGGGGCAGGTTCATGCCGTGGAACACCGATTCTGGGCCCAGGAAACAAGCACAGACTGGTGGGACCGCATAGTGTTGCAGGTTTGGGATGATTCCTAGTGGCTGTGAAACGTTTGCATGCATAAGGGCACTTTCATGGAACTTTGTGACTTGCTTTCCCCCGCCCTGGAGCGGAAGAATTCCAAGATAAGAATGTTAGGGTTCCTTTCCCACTCTGAACTCTGGGATACAGGTGTGGGGACCTACATGAAAGTCCCCTAAGCTTATTTCTACCAGTTTAGGTAAAAATTTCCCCAAGGCACAATTCTTTTTGTCCTTGGAACGGTACGCTGTCACCACCAAGTGATTAATAAAGAATCAGGGAACGGACCACTTGGAGTTCCTGTTCCCCCAGAATATCTCCCCAAGCCTTTACACCCCCTTTCCTGGGGAGGCTTGAGAATTATATCCTAACCAATTGGTTACAAAGTGATTACAGACCCAAACTCCTGGGTCTTAGGACAATGAAAAAATCAGTCAGGTTCTTAAAAGAAGGATTTGATTTAAAAACAAAAGGTAAAAATCACCTCTGTTAAATCAGGATGGAAAACAACTCTACAGGGTAACAAAAGATTCAAAAAACACACCAGAACTTCCTCTAGGCTTAGTTTCAAAGTTACAAAGATAGGAATAAGCAAAGAGAAATTCACAAGCAAAAAAACCAAAAGATAATCTAACACGTCTTGCCTGACTTTTACTCACTTTTTTTGTAATATCAGAGACTTGTACAGGATGGTTTATAGGAGAAGTTTTCCTAACCTGATGCTTCTCTGCCTTCCCAGACAACGCACAAACAAAACCTTCCCCCCACCCCCAAATGAAATATCTTCTTTCCCCATTGGTCTTTTTGGTTAGGGGCCAACCAGGTTATTTGAACTTCATAACCCGTTACAGGTAAGGAGGAATTCTAGGCTACCCTTAGCTGTATGGTTATGACAGAGAGCAGCCCTCACAGTTCAGAAGCGAGTGGTGATAGCTCTCTGGAAGCTTGCAACACCAGACAGCTACCGGTCAGTCGGGAATCAATTTGGAGTGGGAAAATCTACTGTGGGGGCTGCTGTGATCCAAGTAGCCAACGCGATCACTGAGCTGCTGCTGTCAAGGGTAGTAACTCTGGGAAATGTGCAGGTCATTGTGGTTGGCTTTGCTGCAATGGGATTCCCTGACTGTGGTGGGGCGATAGACGGAACACATATCCCTATCTTGGGACTGGACCACCAAGGTAGCCAGTACATAAACCGCAAAGGGTACTTTTCAGTGGTGCTGCAAGCACAGGTGGATCACAAGGGACGTTTCACCAGCATCAACGTGGGATGGCCGGGAAGGGTACATAACGCTTGCATCTTTAGGAACTCTGGTCTGTGTGAACGGCTGCACCAAGGAACTTACTTTCCAGACCAGAAAATAACCGTTGGGGATGTTGAAATGCCTATAGTTATCCTTGGAGACCCAGCCTACCTTTTAATGTCATGGCTCATGAAGCCATACACAGGCACCCTGGATAGTAGTCAGGAGCTGTTCAGTTATAGGCTGAGCAATTGCAGAATGGTGGTAGAATATGCATTTGGACATTTAAAAGCGCGCTGGCGCAGTTTACTGACTCGATTAGACCTTGGCGAAACCAATATTCCCATCGTTATTACTGCTTTCTGTGTGCTCCACAATATCTGTGAGAGGAAGGGGGAACGTTTATGGGAGGGTGGGAAGTTGAGGCAAATAGTCTGGCTGCTGATTACACACAGCCAGACACCAGGGCAGTTAGAAGAGCGCAGCAGGTCGTACTGCACATCAGAGAAGCTTTGAAAACCAGTTTCATGACTGGCCAGGCTACGGTGTGAAAGTTCTGGTTTTTTCTCCGTGATGAAAATCCGCCCCCTTGGTTCTCTCTACTTCCCTGTAAGCCAACTGCCCTCCCCGACTTTGATTTCCGCTTGCAGAGGCAATAAAGTCGTTGTTGTTTCAAATTCATGGATTCTTTATTTATTTGTCACACAGTTGGGGAGGATAACTGCCAAGGTAGCCCAGGAGGGGTGAGGGAGGAGGGAAGCACTGGGTGGATGGTGGAGGAGGGTAGGAGGGAAGGACAAGGCCACACTGCACTTCAAAACTTATTGAATGCCAGCTTTCTGTTGCTTGGGCAGTCCTCTGGGGTGGAGTGGTTGGGTGGCCGGAGGCTCTGCCACTGCGTTCTTGGGTGTCTGGGTGAGGAGGCTATGGAACTTGGGGGGGAGGGTGGTGGTCACACAGGGGCTGCAGCGGCGGTCTGTGCTCCTGCTGCCTTTCCTGCACCTCAGAAATATGCTGGAGAATATCAGTTTGATCTTCCAGTAGCTGAAGCATTGCTTCCTGTTTCCTCTCATCACGCTGATGCCGCCGATCATCTTGATCCCGCCATCTCTCTTCTTGCTCCCACCACCTGTCCTCACGTTCATTTTATGCTTTCCTGCACTCTGACAGGGTCTGCCTCCAGGCATTCTGCTTGACTCTTTCAGTGCGGGAGGACTGCATGAGCTCAGAGAACATTTCATCGCGAGTGCGTTTTTTTTGCCTTCTAATCTTTGCTAGCCTCTGGGATGGAGGTGATACAGGGAGCACTGAAACATTTGCAGCTGCGGGAGGAAAAAAGGGAGAGTAGTATTAAAGAGACAGATTTTAGAAAACAATGGGTAGACTCATGGTGAACCAAGCTGTTAACATTACACAGCACGTGTGCTTTTTTTACAAGGTCGCATTTTGCCTCATATTGAGAGCCTGCCGGTTTGGTGTGAGAGATCACACATGCAGGGCCGGTGGGCAACAGAATTTGGCTTGTAGGCAGACATGGTAAGCCACAATCTTTTGGCTTCTTTAATCTTCATAACATGTGGGGATGGTTTCAAACAGCAGCGCCTTCATGTCCCATACCAAGCACCCGTTGGGTTGACCATTTAAAAGGAGGGGCTGTGGTTTTCAGGTTAACGTGCAGCACAAACCCAACTAACCCCCCCACCCAATTCTCTGGGATGATCGCTTCACCCCTCCCCCCACCGCGTGGCTAACAGCGGGGATGATTTCTGTTCAGCCACAGGCAAACAGCCCAGCAGGAACGGTCACCTCTGAATGTCCCCTTAATAAAATTCCCCTATTTCAACTGGGTGACCCTGGAGTACTTCACCTAGATGTCCCTGGAGGATTTCTGCTCCATCCCCATACACATTAACAGACTTTTCCAGTAGCTGTACTGGCTTCCTATGCATCCCAAGTCTTCAGGGCAAATTAATCATTAAACACGCTTGCTTTTAAACCATGTATTATATTTACAAAGATACGCTCACCAGAGGTCCCTTCTCCACCTTCAAGGTCCGGGAGCCCACCTTGGGTGGGTTGGGAGGGTACTAGATCCAGGGTGAAAAACAGTTCCTAGTTGTCAGGGAAAATGGTTGTTCCACTTGCTTGCTGTGCGCTATCATCATCTTCTTCGTCCCCAAAATCCACGTCCTTGTTGCGTGAGACTCTGTTGTCGGAGTCCATGCACAGGGGTTGGGTAGTTGTAGGGGCACTCTCTAGAATGGCATGCAGCTCATCATAGAAGCAGCATGTCTGGGGCTCTGACCCAGAGCGGCTGTTTGCCTCTCTGGTTCCCTGGTAGGCTTGCCTCAGCTCCTTAAGATTCACGTGGCAGTGCAGCTGGTCCCTGTTAGAGCCTCTGTCCTTCATGCCCTTGGAGATTTTTTCAGATATTTTGGCATTTCGTCTTTTGGAACGGAGTTCTGATAGCACAGATTTGTCTCCCCAAACAGCGATCAGATCCACTACCTCCCATTCGGTCCATTCTGGAGCTGTTTTGCGATTCTGGGACTGCATGGTCACCTCTGCTGATGAGCTCTGCATGGTCACCTGTGCTGATCAGCTCGCCACACTGGCCAAACAAGAAATGAAATATAAAAGTTCACGGGGCTTTTCCTGTCTACCTGGCCAGTGCATCTGAGTGGAGAGTCCTGTCCAGAGCGGTCACAATGGAGCACTCTGGGATAGCTCCCGGAGGCCAATATAGTTGAATTGCGTCCACACTACCACAAATTTGACCCAGGAGGGTCGATTTCAGCACTAATCCCCTCGTCGGGGGAGGGGTACAGAAATCGATTTTAAGAATCTTTTAAGTTGACAGAAATGGCTTTGTCGTATGGACGGGTGCAGGGTTAAATCGATCTAACGCTGCTAAATTCGACCTAAACTCGTAGTGTAGACCAGGACCAAGAAGTGGAAAGATTAGATGTGGAAGTTGAAAATCATGTGGTGATAGAAGCAGAGAATGAAAGTGAAGGGGAATGCAAATAGGAAAAGGAAGTGCCCCAGTGGGAATTATTTTGGAAAGTCTGAGCAAAAAGCACTTTCCTCCACGTAAACATGAAAAAGTAAGTCTTTTATTAAACAGCCTTGCAGCTCTCATTCAGGGCTTGGCTGCTCTCAGCTCTGCCCATTCTCCCACCCCAAACAACCCAAAGACACTAAAGAGAATGCAAAATTGATTAACCATTGGAACAAACTACCAAGGGAAGTGGTGGATTCTCCATCTTTTGAAGTCTTCAGATCAAAACTGGGTGCCCTGCTGGAAGCCATGCTAGATCTAATGGTACCTCCTAGACTTTAAATCTATGAGTCTAAGACTGAAAATACAACTTGACTAACAGTGTTTCTCAAGGGAGAAAGTGTTTCTGTTCTTTTTATCCCACAGGGATTCACCTGGAAAACACTGATGCCTAAAATCACTTGCCAGCCCGCAGTCATGACATACACATATAACATGTCAGCATCCTTATGTAACTGGGGTTTGCCAGCAACTCCATATACTGCCTCAGCAGCAGCTCCCACACACCTGCTTCCTGCATATTTAGTGTGTCCCCACTTCCCATGCACTATTGCAGGGGTGGGCAAACTACGGGCCATGGGCAACGTTTGGCCCATCAGACCTTTTAATTTGGCCCTCGAGCTCCTGCCGGGGAGCAGGGATGTGGGCTTGCCCTGCTCCTCGCATGCCGTGACTCCGCCTGGTTCCCAGAAACAGCAGCAAGCCCCCCTCCAGCTCCTACATGTAGGGCTCCACATGCTGTCCCCTCCCCAAGTACCGGCTCTGCACCTCCCATTTGCTGGGAACCGCAGCCAGTGGGAGCTGCAAGGGCAGCATCTGCAGATGGGTCAGCACACAGAGCCACCTGGCTGGCACCACGCCTTCGCACGTAGGAGCTGGAGGGGGACATTACGCTGCTTCCAGGAGCTGCTTGAGGTGAGCGCCACCTGGAGCCTGCAACCCTGACCTCCTCCCATGCCCCAACCCCCTGCCCCAGCCCTGATCCCCCTCCTGCCCTCTGAACCCCTCAGTCCCAGCCTAGAGCACCCTCTTGAACCCCCAACCCCTTAGTCCCAGCCCCACACCAGAGCCTGCACCCCCAGCCCTCGCCCCCCCGCACCTCCCCACCCTGCCCCAGCCCAGAGCCCCCTCCTGCACCCTGAACACCTCATTTATGACCCCACCCTGGAACCCGCACCCTCAGTCCAGAGCCCATACTCCCTCCCACACCCCAACCCCCTTCCTCAGCCCAGAGCCCCTTCCCATATTGCAAACCCCTCTGCTCAAGCCTGTAGCCCTCTCGTGCACCCCAAACTCCTCATTCCTGGCCCCATCCCAGAGCCTCCACCTCCAGCCAGAGCCCTCACCCCCTCCTGCACCCCAACCCCTAATTTCGTGAGCATTCATGGCCTGCCATACAATTTCCATACTCAGATGTGGCCCTCAGGCCAAAAAGTTTTCCCACCCCTGCCCTAATGCAAGCTGCTACGCTGCAGCTTATTAGTGCAGACAAGGTATTTGGTTTCCTTTGCCCCATGAGCACTGCTTGTGTTTCAGTCCCATAATGAAGAGCTGGAAAGAGAGAAAGTGTTACGAAAGCGGGTTGAGCGAGACCTGGATGAGGCCGCACGGAGGCTGCAGATGGCTCACGAAGAGATCCGCAGGCTAACAGATGAACTGGACATGCAGAAAAAGGAGCAAAGCAAACTGGGTAAATTTGAGCGGCATGTGACTCAATTATTAGCGTGTACTAGGCCTGGTTTTCTGAGGTGCTGATCACTCCTATCGCTTACTTAACACCTCTGAAAATCAGGTTCTATTCTATGTAAACCTTGCCTGTCACTTGGAGAAGTCTCCTAGCCCCATTCTGTCCTAGCATGGAAAATTTAGTCTGTGTCAAACATTAGCCTGATGTGTTGGAATTCGGAATAAAGTCTTTCACATGTATTCAGTAGCTGATAGGCAATGAAGTGTTAATGGGGAAAATCAAGACATTGGCTGATTTGACATGATACTATGGCAGCATAGTCCTGGTTTCCTCTCCTTGGCTTGTGTGGAGGAAGAAGAAGCTAGAGATGGGGCCGAGAGGAACAGCTACCCCATTCAGTCCAGAAGCAGACCGGCCTCCTGCTCCCTATCTCTAAGATGCCATTGAGGACAGATTTCCTGTTCTCATGTGCCATCTGAAGAGTGCGTCACTGAGCAGTTCCCCATGCACACCTCAGAGGATGCCTTTCAAACCCTCGCGACTAGATGCTAAATCCTCTGTACAACAAGGCTGCTTCTCCTCGTGTGCAATTTGTGCCCTGGCTGTCACATCCTCCTCGCTTTCCCACCATATTGACAAGCTCCAATCTTGCACCTTGCTGTCAAACTGATGGTCTCTGCAGCCAGGCCCCAGTACCTCCCTGCCAACAGAGCCCACCTAGCAGGACGAGGGGGTTGGGAGGCTTTGGACAGCTGTTGGAAAGATGAGTGTTGCAAGCATTTGTCACTTGCATAGGCTGCCCTGGTAGCAATAGTATTTATTGCTGTAGGTTAATAGGTGAGAAGCTGAGCACTTTATTATGTGGCTGCTTATTCTGGAGAGTAGAGCTGCGGCACCACAATGTCTGTGGCTGCCCAGTCCAGACTGGATGGGATTTTGAACCTCCTCCTCCCAAAAAACTAACCCAAGAAATGTATCTGGAAAATCTGTTTTATGAAGGAAAAAAGTCACACTTTATGTAAAGATTCCACTTATAAATAGTTAACAGAGGGTTAATTAACCAGCTAATAGGTGTTCTAAACATGTCACAGACATGAGTATGCATTACAGGTGATTCTTAACTTATAAGCACATCCTTGGAAGTTGTTATAAATGGTAATGAACCATAAACAACCTCTTGACCTATTGGATTGATAACAGTTGTAACAATTGATTGTCTCTTTATTGAAACATCTGTTAATCGTTTACGCACCTTTTATAACTCATTTCTACGTGGAGCCTTGTATGGAAGAGTTTGCTCACCATGGGCATGTTCCCTCCTACCTGGGCAAGGTGCTCTCCTCCTCCTTTGGCTCCCCCTGCCAACCACCACTCTGGCTTTGCGGTCGTCGTCCTCTTCCTGTGACTTGGCCCAATGGCCAGGTCACTTTTAGTCCTGCCTCTTCCTTCTAGGGAAACCCGAGTACAACACACCAGTAGTCTGGCAGCATCACACCTGAGGTTTGGCCCAACTTCAGGCTTTTGGGCCAGCCAGCCCTGGGATCTGGGGTGTTCATGTCACTGCCCTAGGTGGGCCCGTAGGGGAACCCAGGCCCACCCTCTACTATAATTCCAGCCCAGGGACCCTGTATGGAACAGATGAGGTCTGTTTGTTCAGGCTATTTGCTTTCTACTGTGGCCTGCAGCTAGGTCTGTCTCATAGCCTATTCCCCAGCTGACTCCTCTGCAGGTCCCAAAACAAAGGGAACAAATTATTTGAGGAACAAAAGAATCAAAAAGGTTCTGCACCAGGCCAACCTGTCCCTAGGAGTCTCTGACACTTAGAAGTCTTTAGTTGGGCTTTAGCCCCAGCTTATTATTCCCTCCAGGCAGCTTCAAGGCAATCTCTGGTTAAGCTCTGGCCCTTTGCAGGCCTTTCTTCACAGAACTGGCTCTAGAGATCTACTCCTTCTCCCAGTCAGCCAACACTGAGCTGGGTTTTTCCTCTTACCTCAGAGATTTCAAGGCCAGAAGGGACCATTGCAATCATCTAGTCTGGCCAGAGACCTGCCACACAACCCCTAGAGCAGAGCTTTTACACCCATCTTGATTTAAAAATGGTCAGTCATGGAGAATCCACCACGACCCTGGGTTAATTTACTCTCACCATTAAAAATGTATACCTTATTTCCAGTTCGAATTTGTCCAGCTTCAGCTTCCAGTCATTGGATTGTGTTAGACCTTTTGCTGCCAT
Source organism: Chelonoidis abingdonii (assembly GCF_003597395.2). Classification (NCBI taxonomy): domain Eukaryota; kingdom Metazoa; phylum Chordata; order Testudines; family Testudinidae; genus Chelonoidis; species Chelonoidis abingdonii. Next base: position 23,072,199 of record NC_133791.1, read on the forward strand.
ATTGAAAAGCCCATTAAACATTTGTTCCCCATGTAGATATTTGTATAGACTAATCAGGTCACCTCTTAACCTGTGATGCTAAATAGGTTGAGCTGTTTGAGTCTATCACTCTAAGGCAGGTTTTCTAATCTTTTAATCATTCTTGTGGCTCTTTAATTCTGCATCCATTTATCAGCATCCTCCTTGAATTGTGCAGACCAGAACAGGACAAAGTATTTCAGCAGCAGCCACACAAGTGCCTGATACAGGGGTGAAATGACTCCCTACTCGAGAGTCCCCCTGTTTATGCATCCTAGGATGGCATTACCTTTTTTGGCCACAGCATCACACTGGGAGCTTATGTTGGGTTGATTATCCACCATAACCCCCAGATCTTTTTCAGTGTCACTGCTTCCCAGGATAGAGTCCCCATCCTGTAAGTATTGTCTGTGGCCCTTTTCCCCAGTTGTATCTGTGATGTTGCACTTTATATGATATTATAAAAATATGCTAATATAACTGGAATATGCTTCATATAAAAGGTCTCCTGTAAGTATCATAACAAAGCTTATAATCTACCGAGTGTGATCATCCTATTTGTATAAATGTACCATTCTTGTATCTGAAACTAGAAATATGAAATATAACTCTGAGAGCCTGTTATAATTATGCAAAGTGTGGGCCATTAATGATAGTTTGGAATCTTGATGACTCCCATTAACCAAGACAATTGACTGCAGATGGCTTTGTTTTACCTGTAAGTCTTTCTGTATACATGTGTGCTGGCAAGTGAGTAACATGTGATCATGTCACCTGAACTGGAATCCATCTTTAACCCGGGGTCTTTCCACTGAGAAGTAGAGGTAGGAACTCAGAGAGGGACAAAGGATTCCTGTCTTATGCAGAGGTGAAAGTAAGCAGGTACAGGCCGGTACGGAGGACCTGTAAGAAAAGGAGACTGACTGAGGGAGGGAGAAGCCTGCTCCCTGCATTTAAACTCAGCTGTTCCCTGAGTGGTTCAGCCCTCAGGGTTAGAAGTGGTTTCTGGCATCCTTGTTAATTTCACTCACAGTAGCTGTGGGGAGGGTGTGTTTGACCATGGCAGGGGCAGTCCTTGTCTGCCCCCGGGATGAGGGGATCTCTCCAATATTAATATATACAACGAATACAAGCATTTGGCTGCACAGCTTAAATCTAGAGCTAACAAAAGCAGGTGGAAGGGGAAAACTCAGTCACATTGGTTTCTCATCTCCTCCCTCCTCCTCCTCCAGCCAGGCTGCAGCCAAGGCTCTGCATTCCTCACCCCACCTCCCAGCAGGAGTTCTCTGGGCTCTAGCTTGCAGTAGGGACACTGGCTGAGATGTTTGCTGCTGCTGCCTGCGTTAGAACAGTTTAAACTCAGCGGTTCCCTGCACAGTTCAGCCCCCAGGTTTAGAAGCCGTTTCTGGCATCCTTGTTAATTTCACTCCCAGTTGTTGTTGGGGGTGGGGGTGACCATGGCACGGGCAGTTCTTTTCCGCCCCTGGGATGAGGGGATCTCCTATACACAAAAAACACAATCAAAATCAGGAACCATTTCCAAGTTCAAATCTATCCCATTCCCTCTCCAGCAGAGGATCATGGTTGTGATGTCCAAACTGCTCGCAGATCCTCTTTGAAATGTTATTGAACCGTGCAAGGAACAGCTGAGTTTAAACTGTTCTTATGCAGGAGGCAGGCTTCTCCCTCCCTCAGGCAGTCTCCCTGCTCAAGCTAGAGGGTAGCCCCTGCAGCTGCTGCTCAGTGCCAGGCAGAGAGAAAGCATGGAGCCTAGTGTCCACAGCCTGGCTGGAGGAGGAGGGAAGACACAGAGAAAAATGTGACAGTGAGTTTTCACTTTTTCAGGCTTATTCCAATAATGAAGTTTTATTACAGTCAGTGCTGGTAGTAGTAATCGCAGCTTTATTTTCTCTATCTGTGTCATGCAGTGGGAGGGATCCATGGAGTACGTAGGAGAGGTGGGTTGCTTGCGATTGGATCATATGGGTAAGAAATGTAAATTACTTTCACCCCTGCCCAAACTCCAGGGCTCCCAGCTGCCTCTGCAGCTGGTAGCTCCGGGGGTGATTTAAAGGGCCCGGCTCCTAGCTTCAGCTGAATCCCTGAGCTCTTTAAATCCTGATTTAAAAGCCTGGGGATTTAAATGCCCCACCTCTTCCAGTTGAGGCCCCTCTCCCTCCACAGGACTTTGGAGTACCAGCAAGTCGTTTAAGTTACTCTCACCCCTGGTCTTATGTAAAAGATATATAAATGGGTGAACAGAACAAAGACAGGCAGCCATTATGAGGAATCCCCTAGCTACCACCTGAGCTGGAAGAAGGGCTGTACCCGGGGAAAGGACTGTGCCCAGGCTAGGAAGACATCCAGTCTGTGGAAGAAACTTACTGAAACATCTCAGGGTGAGATTTTGTCTGTGCTCAATTGTATTACTGTATTAGGCTTAGATTTGCATATTTTATTTTATTTTGCTTGGTAATTCACTTTGTTCAGTCTGTTACTACTTGGAACCACTTAAATCCTACTTTCTGTATTTAATAAAATCACTTTTTACTTATTAATTAACCCAGAGTATGTATTAATACCTGGTGGAGGCAAACAACTGCATATCTATCAGTGTTATAGAGGGCAAACAATTTATGAGTTTACCCTGTATAAGCTTTATACAGGGCAAAATGGATTTATGTGGGTTTAGACCGCACTGGGAGTTGGGCATCTGAGTTTTAAAGACAAGAACACTGTTAGCTGCTTTCAGGTTAAGCCTGCAGCTGTGGGGCAAGTAATTCAGATCCTCAGTCTGTGTTGGAGCAGACAGGTGTGTCTGGTTCAGCAAGACAGGGTGCTGGAGTCCTGAGCTGCCAGGGCAGGAAAGCAGGGGCAGAAGTAGTCTTGGCACATCAGCTGGCAGCTCCCAAGGGGGTTTCTGTTATCCAACCCATCACAGTATCCATTGACATTTAGCCATATTAAAATGGATATGTTTGTGCACAATTTACCAAATGATCTAGATCATTCTGATTCAGTGACCTGTCCTCATCATTATTTACCACTCCCTCAGTTGTTATGTCATCTGAAAACTTTATCAGTGATGACTTTATATTTCTTCCAGGACATTAATAAAAATGAAAAATAGCATATGGTCAAGAACCAATCTCTGTGGGACCATGCTGAAACAGACCCGATCAGTGCTGATTCCCCATTTACAGTTACATTTTGAGACCTATCAGTTAGCCAGTTTTAATTAATTTAATTTATGCCATAATTTTATAGCATTCTAATTTTTTTTTATCAAAATTCTGTGTGGTGTCAAGTCAAATGCCTTACAGAAGTTTATGTCATCACTGTTATCTATGTCAATCAAACTTCTCAGCTCATCAAAAAAAGATACCAAGTTAGTTTGACAGGATCTATTTTCCATAAACTATGTTGATTTGCATTAATTACTTTACTCTCCTTTAATTCTTTATTAATCAAATCTTATATCAGCTGTTCCATTATCTTGCTTGGGATCAATGTCTGACTGACAGGCCTATAATTCCTTGATCATCCAATTTACCCTTTTAAAAAAATTGGCACAACATTAGCTTTCTTCCAGTTTTCCACTTTCCCAGTGCTCCAAGACTTATTGAAAATCAGTATTAACATTCCAGCGAGCTCCCTAGCCATCTCTTTTAAAACTCTTGGATGCAAGTTATCTGGACCTGCTGATTCAAAAATGTCTCAGTTTAGTAGCTTCTGTTTAATATCCTCCAGAAATATTAGTGGAATGGAAAGAGTATTATCATCCCCATATCAGAATATATTATCTGCCTTTTTTCCCCAAATACAAACCAGAAATATTGATTGAAAATTTTTGTCTTTTCTGTGTATTATTGATAATTCTACAGTTTCTATCTAGTAGTGGACCAGTACCATTGTCAGGATTCTTTTTCTTCCTAGTATATTTTAAAAAACTCCTTATTGTCCTTAACTCTTGGCCATAGAGTTCTCCTAGTGTCCCTTGGCTTCCCTTATCAATTTTCTATAATTCCAAACCTCCAGTTTACATCCACTACTATTAGTTTTCCCCCTTCTTCCATTTGTTATATATTATTTTTTTATATATAGCTGCCTTCACTTCCCCTCTAAATCAGATCAGTTTTTTTAACCAGCACAGCCTTCTTCCTCAACTCGGGTTGTGGCTTTATGGGCATCTTGTAAGATGTTCTTAAATGATTCCCATTTATCATACACATTTTTCTGATTAAATTCTTCCTCCCAGGTAAGAATGTATACAGGAAGCATCAGAAAATGATCAGCTGAAGTTTTTAACAGCAGCTGAAGGTCCCTGTCCTACAATGTGATCTGTGAGGGGTTGACCCTGTGTCCAGGCTGAGCCCCCTTTACTTCACTGGGACTCCACATGGAATGCACTTGCACAGACTCGTCGTGTGACTGATCACATCACCCAAAAGGCACTCTCTCCAAGTCATTAAACAGTTCCAATCAGCAGCCTGAGCAGTCAGTCACAGGCTGTGTTTTATTCAAAGTCCTTGGAAGCAAGCTCTGTTTACAGAGTTTGTCAGACCTCCTATGTTAATCGATTGATATACATGCATCAAAGGGCACAAGCTTGGCAATGTATCACAGCCTCAAAATGATACTTCTCCAGATTATGGGCAGAGCTGCTGTGTTTGACTTCCTTTCCCAGCGGAACCTTGTGTGCATTGAACCAGTGAGAAACTTGTTTATGATGAGCATTCTCAGTTTTGTAATCTGCATAAAAGTATGAATTACTGTTTGGCTTTCTGTGCTGTGATTAGGGTTTTAATGTCTGACGTGTTTCTGTGCTTTGTTATGCTTAGAATGTTAGTGCTCAGAATCATATTAAAACTTATCAAGAGAAGCTATTAAAAGTAGTAATAATTGTGTTTCTGGGGTTTTAATCCTCCCTGTGGATTTAAGGAGCTAAATGCACTGTAACTAGATTCAGTCACAGAAAATCAAGTGGGATCCCTGATTTATTTGAGGGAAAGTCCATCTAGAATCAATGTTTGCTCTTGCAGCCTGTTCAAGTTTAATAAAAAGGGTATGACCACTGTTAGGCAATTTTCAGTCCAATACATTATTTTCTATTGTTGGTGGTTGCTAAGTATTTAAAATCATGTGCTATGGTTAAGTTTTGTGCTCTTTCTACTCCTTTGAGCTCAATGTTATGTTGTTTGAACTTTTTGAATGAAAAACTATAGAAGAGGATTCTAGAATTCTGTGCTCATAAAAAAGGATTGGCAAAATTATCATTAGGTGAGATTGTTTCTCCATTTTTCTCTTAGATCCTGCTTTGCGGCTGGCGTCACAAACATCTGAGAGCTGGAGAGAAGAGATGAATAAGCTGAAAGACAGTGGTAAGGCATACATTACCTAAGGCACTGCTGATGTTACTTCCAGGCCCGGGTAGTTGAAAATTTTTTGTCCAGACTTTTTTAACAGAAAATTGAGTTTTAAGCTGAATGAAATTTTTTGCAGAAAGTGTGTGTTTTCCTTTAAAAAAATGTTATATTTCATTGGAAAACTGAACATACAAATGCCAAAATTTTCAGCTAAAACCAGAAATTTTGTTGGTTTTCAGGTTTTGGGATAAAATATCTTCAGTTTTTGACAAAAAGTTGAGATTTCCCACTGAAAAGTTAGATGAAAATGAAAAAGTAGTTTTTATCCAAAGTTTCTGAGAATTTTTTTTTTCTGACCAGCTGTACTAAGGAATATGGTTGGAATATAAATACAAATCCAGAAAGATTTCTAGTATTGCGCTGCTAACATAAACTATTGACACTTTGCTTGATGTTACAGTCTAAATTATTTGCTATCCGTATTCACCAGAATGGCTGTAGAATGAGCTATATTATGTTCACTAGCTATGACTTTTGACACACTGTAAGAGATAGGAGTAAGTACCGTACTAACATGGTTTTATTGCACAAGTGCATTCCATAAGTGTTAGTGTTATGCCTATGCGGATAAGCTCGGATTGTCTCGGTTCATAGTAAAATTTAGTGGCATGGTTTTTGGGATCTTTAGAAGCTGTTCATGAAGTAAACACATTTCCCAGAGATGTTAGTTTTCTGTATGTTTCTCAAGAGCAAGAAAGCTACCTGTGTCCCTTCTGCTTGCACTGAACTAACCCCTCTCCATACACTGCCCTGGACCTCTCAGTTGCTAATCACAAATGTATTCTGCTGCAGAATGAATTGTGCTTGTTTTTACTAAAAATAAAGCTCAGTAAACAACCTTCTGGAGAAGCGAAGGTCAGGCTGATTAAGGGACCTTAGAAATGAGTCCAAATCCTCTCTTATGTTCTGGCTTCTTTATGTGACTTAGGCAGTGCAAAGGGGCCAGAAATCAGGCAGAACAGGCAAGTGAGAATTACCCTGGTGTGCAGGAGCTAATAATGGGCAGAATCAGCTGCAGTGGCACTCCCCTTTCAGCCTCGCTCAGCATAAGGAATTTGTCAGGGGCACAGCCAAATTGTGCTGTTCTCCATCTCTGCTTGGCTGGAGAATGATCCTTAAGGACCACTGCCAGGTTAAGTTAGAGCACCCCCCACCCCATTGTTGCTCTAACCTGCACCAGGGCTGAGGCTCACATACTCCACCGCTTTTACCAAGTGCTTATTTTTATCTAAGTTGGTCATTTCGATGTTTGCAAGGGACACCTCTCCTTTCCCAGAGAGAAGTCCTCCCTGCTGTTGCGGGCTGATTCCTACAGCATTAGTCGGACTAGGCTTACTTCTGGGGGGATTTTGAACCAAAAAATTAAAAATTCTGCAAAATTTTGCATGTTTTATTTGTCAAAATAATGCAATATAATTGCACCCGTTTCAATTGTTTTGGTAATTTATTTAAATTACAGTACAGAAAAAACTCACAATAACTATTCAGCATTTCCTAAACACATGAATTTAAATTACAGAACATCAAACAGCCAAAAAAAAAAGAGAGAGGGGAAAAAAAAGAGAAGTCGTAGAATGTCATTTTTAATTACTGTGACTTTCACACATGAAAGTCGTACAGTTTTTTGCTAATCATTGTCCTGGACCTGACTGGGTACTTTGGGAAGTGTTTGCTTCTGATTGTCCTGACGTTTTATTGACTGCTTGGTAAATGTTTTATTTTCCCTCAAATTATTTTTTTGTATAATGGGTAAGTAAAATAAATCCTGAGCTGTACCCCATTGTGTCACTTTGGCACAGGAAAAAAGTGAGAAAGCACATAGATCTTCTTAGCTTATTCCCTTACTGTCATTTATAAGGCGTTACATCACTCTGGCAATGTAAAGGCCTTAAAACTTTTACAGGTTTTATGCCCCTGGGGGAACTGACTGAGAATGGGAACAGTTAACTAACAATAGGAATGTTAAGAATGCTACTACGCAGGCAGGCTGCAACATTTCTGCCTCAGAGAATGAGACCAGTTAACTAGCAAGCAGGCTGCTACATTTCTGCCTCCGAGGCAGAGCCTTCCTCGTGCATAATAAAAAGACCTATCCTCCATGACCCCGGCAGGCTGCAGTAGCAAGCAAGAGGGACAGAGTTTCTCTTGTTGGCAGGCACTCATGCCCAGCCTCACCCCCAATGGTGATAAACATCTCCTCTGCAGGCACATATGCCCAGGCCCCCTCCCTCCCACGAGTGATTTGTGTCTCTGAAGCTGCTCCAGGCACACGGGAACAGATGCGCTGCCTGGGCTGCTGGGGAAGAGGCGAGTATCCCCCTGCTGATTTCTTTTGCATTTTTCTGCGTGGGGGGCACAGAAATATGTGGGCCATATGAATTCTGTACCTCCGCAAGGGTGCAGAATTCTGTCAGGAGTATAGGCTAAATATCCACAACTCCAGAGTGATGCCAACTCTCTAGCACTCTCTACCCAAGACTACTGCCCCCCTACCCCAAGGCTGCCCCCCTACCCTGACTTATGCAACCACGGGGGACCTTCATTCATATACCTTGGCATTTCTTTCTGAGTTTAAAAAGTAGCCCAGCTAGTTCCAGAGTTTGAAAATGGAATATTCTCACTTGCCATGTATGACAGCTTCACTGGGGGATAACCACGTCTAATTTTCAAATTATGGCAATTTCCTAGACATTTTACTGTTCTCGCTTTTAAGAAAAATGGCCTCTTGCATACACCAATCTCAAAATCTACCTGAGTTTCAAATTGGTAGGTGTATTGTGATTTTGCTGGGTGGTTAGAAGTGCACAGATTAATATTAGACACTTGGCAGAAATTTCTAAAAGGAGTCTTTTTTAAATCTAAAAAAGTAGTTGCTCAGTTGACTCAGTATTTTCAGAATATGTTCTGGTTGTCACTGAGACCTGTCCTTAAATAGTTGAAAAAAATTAGATTTTTTTGTTGTGCTACAAGTGAGATCAAGCTCAGCCCTGACTAAGGAAAGGTGAACATGCTTCCATAATAAACCACATACTAGCAGATCTTGGACTAGAATCCTGGTCCTAAAGCTCCAAAATCACAAGCCTCTGCCATTTGAGCTGATTAATGGCTCCCTTATGCTTTGTGAACCAGCCACTACAGGACAGCATCACACACCCAAAGTTAGTATATTCCAGGGGTCCATACTCATGTGATGCCCTCCTGTGCCAAACCCTGAGCTCAGATGCATAGCAAGGGGCTGGGATAGGGCACATTGAATCCATTGCCACCTGTCCATGTGTTGTCTAATTGTTTTCCTGTCACTTGCGGGAGTTTAGATAGGACTAAGCTGCAGAAGGCCATGGAACACAACAACAGACTGGACAAGGAAATTCTGGCATTGCGCAGTCGGGTCCGATCGCTTGACTTGGAAAGAAAAGTGTTCCTAGAACTGGTAAGTCTCTGTTGCCACCTTATTTGGCATGTAATTCATTCTCAGTCTGCTGCAGCACTGAGCTGTCCAGGGCCAGGCCTCGGCTGTTTATTCAGTCACACCATCACATCTAACCTTTCCTGCTGCTGTGCCCCGGCCTTGTTAACCTCGTCTAGAGTCAAAGTTCTCCCATTTCCTGGTTAGTGTCCACTGAAGAAATCTGAACAACCAGAAACGTTCAGACTCTGGGTGTTCCTGTAAACAAATTTCTGTGGCCTGTGACCATGAACCTCATGTTTGCTGGAAACATTGAGGACCCAGAGCTCCAAACGAAATTAGTAGGAGCCAAGAGTGCTGAAGTGGCTCAGGTTGAGCACCCAAAAACGGAACACTAAAATCCCATCCCTCTCCTATTGACTGCAACGGGGGTTACCTTTAAGCCCATGCTTACATGCTTTGCTTAGTGGGGATGGCATTGCTTATATGCTCAAGTTTAAGCATCTGCTTCAGTGCTTTATTGAAAGGGGACCTTACATGCATGTCGTGTTTTTGTGGCCTGCTTGCCATGTGATCCAGGTTGTTCTCTATTAGCAGGGCCGGCTTTAGGCCGATTCCACCGATTCCAGGGAATCGGGCCCCGCGCCTAAGAGGACCCCGCGCCTTAGGCACCTTTTTAATTTTTTTTTTTTTACACTTACCCCGGTCCCCGGCTGTGGTGTGCTCCGGGGTCTTCCTTTGAGTGAAGCGCCCCAGGGAGAGCAGAGCAGCCTCGCTCTCCCTGCTAGAGCTCCAGCCTGGGCAGTGGGGCTTGCCATGCTCCGGCTGGGGCTCCGGCCGGGAGAACGGGGCGGCGGGGCTTTGCTGCGCTCGGGCCGGGGCTCCGGCCGGG
>NC_133791.1:23082974-23105419 GCF_003597395.2 Chelonoidis abingdonii
CATTAATAGCCAATCAACAGCATATATGATGCAATGTATATAATATATAATTTTATTATTCATATAGTTATGGAAAGTAAATAATACATGAAAGAAATGAAAGGCTTTTTTTCCACTTTTTTTTTTAAGTCATCCCTGCCAGGGCCCCTCTGAAAATGTTCGAATTGGGCCCCGCACTTCCTAAAGCCGGCCCTATCTATTAGTAGCCTGTCCTTAGCATCATTTACCACCCGAATAACGAGCAAATGTTATCAGCAGTGATTTATATTTTCTTTGGGGTCATTGATAAAGATATTGAATAGTGTTGGGACTGATCCTGTGAGACCCTGTCAGCAGGAGGCAGTGTCTCCCACCTAGCAGTTAGATTTCAAGGCAGCAATTATACCCAATGGTATACCCTCTGGTGCCTAATGTGTGTCGCTCTTGAAGGCAGCAACCCTGCCTAGTGGGTACGGTTCATGGGTGCCAGCTTGGTCTAGTGGTTCAGTTCATGGGTGGCAGCCCCACCTAGTGGGTTCAGTTCTCAGTGGTGTTGGGGAACCTGGGCCCTGCCACTCTGCAGGGTTCCAACCTGGGAGGCTGGTTTAGCTTCGCTCACCCCATGGTTTCTTGCATGTGTCTCCAAACAGCTTCCCTGGGTAACTTCCTACCTCTTTTTACATCCCAGCTGGTCGCCAGCCATCCCTAGGGAGTACTGCCTTCCGGGCTTCCTGATCTGGTCCCAGTGTCGGTGCTGCAGCTCCCCGTTCCTTGGCTTGGTGTCAGATCCAGCCATGTCTCCCCGGGAGCTCGCAGAGCACATCTTTTTCCTTGGCCTGCCAGTCCTGACTGAGCTGTTTGGCTGCCTTTTAAACCCTGCCTCCAATCTGAGCATGCTTTGGCACAGATGAAAAGGCAGAACCTTCTGAGACCAGACTTGCTCCTTAACTCCTCCTGTCCAGTGAGGGGTTTATACATGGTTCTGTGGTTCTTGGAACCCACCCCCCAATCTCTCAAGAAAAAATTGGTGTTTTTGTGATTTTTTTTTTTTTTTTCCCCCCTGTCCAGTGAAAGATTTCTACACTGTACGGCTGCAAGGAGAGGTACCACTGCATAATCCTGCAACTGCTATTTGTCATGGTGTTCAGCCACCATAGCGGCACATGGTCAGTCACCAGCTGACAGGCATTCCCCAACTAGTAATTCTTAAAGCCTCCACAGCCCATTTCACTGCTAGGGCTTCCTTCTAAATGATCGAGTAGGTGGTTTCTCATGGGAACAACTTCCTCCTGAGGTACACTATGGGGATATTCTTCCCCATCAGTGTCATCAGATAGCACTGTGCCCAGACCCACTTTGGAGGCCTCTGTTTGGAGTGTAAACTTCTCGGTGAAGTCAGAGTGGAAGAGCAGATTCTTGGCTCAGTTGCTCCTTTAGCTGCTGCAAGGCCCTCAGAGCCACTGACCACAGGACCTTCCATGGGATGGTGTTCTTTACTGGGTCCGTCATGGGCGTCACAACGGTAGCAAAGCTGGATATGAAGGGCAAGGAGTACCCCATGAGGCCGAGGAGCAATCTACCTGCCATTTTGTTGTGGGGGAGTGTAACAGGGCATAGCAGGGCCCCCCTTGGTCCTTCCTCTGCTCTGTTCCAAAAATCTCTGAGAGACCTTCTGGCTCAGCAATCACCAGTGCAGTTTATTTATACAGTGCAAACTCACCACCTCTCACCACATATCACTGGGGCTTCCAGCCTTAAGGGCTTCTCTTCTTCCACCCAGGAGGGAGAGCTGCCCCTCTCCTTCCACTCTCTGAACAGAACAAGGAGCAATGGTCTCAAGTTGCAGTGGGGGAGCTCTAGGTTGGATATTAGGAAACACTATTTCACTAGGAGGGTGATGAAGCACTGGAATGGGTTCCCTAGGGAGGTGGTGGAATCTCCATCCTTTGAGGTTTTTAAGGCCCAGCTTGACAAAGCCCTGACTGGGATGATTTAGTTGGGGTTGGTCGTGCTTTGAGCAGGGGATTGGACTAGATGACCTCCTGAGGTCTCTTCCAGCCCTAATGCTTCTATGATTCTCTGGCTTCTCCCCCCACCTTTCCTTCCTCTGAGCCTGTATATAGCCGTAGGCTATTCAGGCTGGCTGCTGTTCCGCCTCTGCCAATCAGGCTCAGGTTTCTCTAGTCAGCTCCAATTCACCTCCCTTGATTGGAGTTGGAATGATAGAGGGCTAGCTAGGTAGTTCCTGGTCAGGCCTCATCACACACCTCCCCCACCTTACCAAACCACCAGGTTTGTCCTTGCTCATCCTCTCTTCTCTCTATCAGATGAGGCAGTGCTGGGGAGTTCTCCTTCTGCCTTCCGATGACCCTTGGTCTTCCTGGTGGGGTTCCTGGGTTCCCCATTCACAGAAGTTGCATTGTGTAGGGGGTAGATGCCCACATAAGTCTATTGCTACCCACAGGCCCTTATACCATTCGCACCCCCGTGGGTGTCCCCCTCTTTTTCCCCTTTCTCTTCTGGCAAGGATTCAGGGTTGATCTCTATCTTTCCCTGGACACCCAGGGCCTCCAGTTCTGCAGGCCTGGCGCACAGGGTCTGTGTCCCTTCTCCTGGGGATCGCCTTGAAGGGGGCTTCGTCGGGCCTTTCTCCACTGGTAACAGCCGTGTGCTGGAAGCCTCCTCTACCTCACCTTTCTTGTTTCCTTCTCCCTTTGGGCTCTGTTGTCTAGGGGTGTGTACCTCATTCTCTGGAGGGGATTGGTCCCCCTCCTTACCAAGGCTTTGTGGCTTGGGTAGTTACACCTCCTTCTTCAGGGGATCTACCCTTTTCTCCACCGTGGGATTACTCCCACCGCCTCCTGTCCCTCCTGGAAAGGGCTCCCAGTCTGTGCCCACCACTATTGGATAAGGCAGCCTCTTGACTACCCTGACCCGTTTCTACTGAAACTTGCCTCGGACCTCAAGGGACACCTGGGACATAGGGCACTGTCTTTCATCCCCATGGAGACACTCAGGGTCCATACTGGCTCTGGGAATGAGCCAGTGTGGCTTTATTAGCCCCCCTGGATAAGCAAGCAGGCTGAGCCCGTATCTACTAAGCCCCTCCAGGGTTCTCTCCCCACCACCACCCGTATAGTGGACAGTTTCCTCCAACATTCCTCCCCCTGATGCTAATAAGACCAGAAGTTCACCCAAGAAGTCTTGGAGAATACAATACCACACTATTAATATTTATTTATTTATGTATTATTAACAGGAAAATAGCTCCTTAGGCTCAGTTAGGAATTCTGCAGAATAGCATGATGGTTTGTGTACTACCAGAATTCCTAGATCAATTTTATGCTGGAACTCACATGCCAGATGGACACATTTAAATGAATCTATCCTTGGTGCAGCCTGTCCTACCCTTTGAGGTAACCTGCAAAGGGCACAGTTATATCCCTCTCCCTTAAATCATGTTGAAGCAAATATCTAGCTGTTCAAGCAGATCTTGGTAACACATTCTACAAAATATGCTCTGGCTCAGTCGCAAGATATGGGCATGAGGCAGGAATGACTGGGTGAAATTCTGTGGCCTGTGAGATCTCTTCTGGTCTGAAAATTCTATGAATTAATGCAAGGCTTGGAACCAAATCCATGCCTAAATCACAGATGATGGCTTTCCAGCTGTTCATTAAGCAGTATGAGCTGAAGGTTTGGGTCACTTCTTCCAGTTGCTCCTGAAAAAAGGCCTCTGAGGACACCAGTGGGACAGATAATAAAAGTTGACCATCTGGTCTTTGCCTGATAAATGATTTCCATTTTGTCTCAACATACCAGGATCAACCATCCCATTGCTAAAGAATCTGAGTTGTGCTCCCTAGAACCAGATAACTGCTACTGCCACACACCCCATCAGTCTGCCAGGTCCCCTGGTCCCCAGTGTGCCTTGTTGCTCCACCTCTTATCCACTATTTTGATTTAATCTTCAACCTGCTGCAGTGAGAATTGCTGTCATGAGTCACAGAATAGTATGCAAAAGACGTAGAACGAATGTAACGCCCCCTCAGTTTTTCCCTTGCAGTGGATGAGAGAACCACCTGAAATCCCTCCTCTTCAAATACTTTGCTGGGATTTTGTACATGTTTTAAATGATAAACAAGTCGCACTTTAGATCATATATTTATCTCACCTTGGAGCTTTATCAGTGAATGTGAATACAGGAGACACAGTCATATTCGTGTACAGTTCAGTTAGGAATTGCGTATTGTCCTATGCAACATGTGAATGTTGGTATGAGAACCAGCTTTTGATTTTCCAGAATATTGTGAATTTGAATTCTGAACATTAACGGTTGAATTATTTTAACCTTCTATCATTTAATCTAGCAGTTTATTTTAAAGTAAATTTAGCAAGATTTTAATTGTTGGTTTCCTAGGAATTTGATAAAACATTTTTACTCTTATGTTGAAGATTTTGGACTGTTTCTTTCAATTGGTGTGGTATTATCTTAGAATATTTTTGATTAAAACAGTGTTCTTAGTTTTGCATAATGTACTTTTCAAACCCTTGTTATGGGTAATTATTTGGGCTGTTCTCCTTTTCCTGATTTGCTGTGAATTGTAAAGTGGCTTCAGATGGCCAGACAAAGATATAAGGGACGGTTTTTGCCTTTAAAGGTTGAAAAGCTCAAAGAAGAGATTTGTGAGTATCAAAAGAATGAGAAACCAGGACCTGTATTGCCTGGAATGGATGAAACAGAAGAAAACGCATGTTGCTCACTGCAGGTATTTTCAACAGCTGATTTTCAGGTTGCTGTTTGAGAAATTGTTTAAAATTTATTCTTCTCTATAGCACAACTGTGCTCTCATTCTAATTAGGCAAATTGTGTGTATTTCCGTTCTAGAATTTGAATGTCTCTCAGTGATATGGAGACATATGACTTCAGGACATGTGGGGCTTAGGATTTTGCATTTAAAGTTAAAAACAAATCTCAGCTAGTGGAAATTGATGTAGCCTGATTGGCTCCATTACACTCCTAGTGGGACTGAGGGTAGAAGATTCTGCTTCCTCTCTATTTACACTGTAACTTATATACATTAGGATGCTCTTGGGTTCAGCCATTTCCAAGATTTCTCCTTTTATGTTTTTCTTAAATCTCTGCTGACTTTAAATATATTCTTTAGATGCAGGATAAAAAGGATCCAACGAGGTCTGAAGAAGAGTGTGCTATAGACAAAGCTGACTCAGGTCAGGAAAGAAGAGATCAGAATAACGAGACTGTTCATAAAAGGTGAATGATGCAGAAACCCCAGGGGGAATGGCTCAGTCATTGCAGTTATAACCAAATTCAAATTGAAAACACAAGTGAATCTGATTCCTGTTTGCTTCAAAATCTCAGTCTTGACAATGAGAATTGTCCTTTCAGTTGTCACCTCCTATGTCCTTCCTCAGCGGTTTCCATATAGCCCAGTCCAAGAACCCACTAGTTCTCCCAGGAGCAGATTTCCCTTCTTGCAATGTTAATGTCACTGATGTGGGAGCATTTACTGAGTGCTTTAAAAAACTTTTAATATTAGCTTTGTTCATTTGTTCATAAATCATAAACACTGGAGGTAATAAACCTCTCAGCTGGCCCCTAGCCCCCAGAGTTTCAGAAGATTTCTCTCCAGCATGTTCTCCATGGCTTTCTCCAGCCTCATGTTACATTTCTTAAGCAATGGGGCTTGCAGTACATCCTTTGGAAAATGATTCGATAGTCTGATACATTTCGCTGTCAGGAGGGTTTTCCCTGATATCCAGTCTACATTTTCCTTCTGCATCCCAAAGTCCTGCTGCTTTGTTGTTGTTTATTTTTTGCTACCATATTGTGTTGCAAACTCCTAGCAAGGCCTTTTCTTTTTAAGTTAAACCCCCAGACGGGGTCTGCTAGAGGGTCAAAGCTTCATTTCTCCTGACCCTGCCACTGCAGCTGCTAAGAGAGGAGGGGGGCCTCCTGCCTGTCCCCCCTCATCTGCTCCTCTTTGGATGCATCAGGGAAAGGAGGGTCCTGGCTTGTCTCCATCACTCTTTGGGCAGCTAAATGGCCTGCCGCTGCCAGTGCTGCTCCCACCTGACCCTAACCCCCTGGTCCTCGCCACCCCCACCAGTGCAGAGGGCTCTTTGTGAGTAGCCAAGCAGGGGATGGGGCTGAGATGCAGCAGGAGATGGCTAAGGTGGGTCATGTTGAGAGTGAGACTGCAATGGGGTCATCAGAGTCCCAGGTTACCTGAGCCCAGACCTGAAATCACCGAGGACAGAAATGGTTCATCTCTGGAGTTTATAAAATACTTCTGGAGAGCCTGTGTCCTTTCTCCAAACCCCTATCCAGTGGCTGGCCTCTGCTAGGTGGATGAAGAATTGTAACGGCTTTGGTTGTGTCATTATATGTTAATTTAGCAATTATAGCACCAGTGATCGTTTGTCATTGGTGTCTAGGTGCCGAAAGGTAATAGATGACATCAAGGGCAGGAATTTTCAG
The DNA here is from genome assembly GCF_003597395.2 of Chelonoidis abingdonii. Taxonomy (NCBI): domain Eukaryota; kingdom Metazoa; phylum Chordata; order Testudines; family Testudinidae; genus Chelonoidis; species Chelonoidis abingdonii. The sequence continues at coordinate 23,089,456 of NC_133791.1, forward strand.
CTCCTGCACAAGCTACAGAAGCTGCAGCGGGAACACGAGGATTTGGTTGAACGTAATGAAGAGTTAGAATCGATTCTGGGAGAGACTCAGAACCAAACCAGAGAAGAGAGAGAACATCTTGAGGGTGAGATCGAAGGACTTCACAGGAAAGTAAGTCAGAATTAAAGAGCGCCAGATATTTCTTTTTAACTTTTATCTCCTTTTGAGGCTATACGATGACAAATAAAATAAAACAATATTTTATACAACACTGCATGTTGCTGTGCTGTTTGGTTCAGTACATATACAACTAGCAACATCCACCAAACCCAGAAATCTGGGAGAAGAGATGGAAAAATCAAACAGTTAATTAATGACACTCGTGTTTTGGAAGTAAGGATTCCTATGCACATGGCCTCTGTCTGTGAGGAAGACAACACTGCTATTTAAAATGGCTTCCAGTAGTACTGAAAAACGACAGAATCACTGACAAAGAAATTAGCTTCTGAATCATTGGGAATTGGGCAGGGGTTCCTTTGGTAACTGTTTCCTTCTGGGGTATGTTACTGCTCATATGGCCTGAGCCAAGGGTGCATCAGGTTTGGGGACTGTCTTTTTGGAAAGCCAATGAGGAGAGTCAAGTAGTCACAGTAATAGTGGGGTGTATAACTGGACATCTGGGATGTGCTCAGCAATAGCAGCAGTGCTGACCTGCCTCAGGGAGGAGCTGCAGCTGTGTTGTGCCGGAGGACAGAGGAATAGCATGTGGGATGGCAGGTGGGAGGGAAGTGGAGAAGCAGGCATGGATGTGAGAGCAGGAGGTGGACTAAAAGCGATGCTGCAGAATTAGTGCAGGAGAGCCAGTATGTGAGGAAAGCAAAGGCTGCAGTAGAATGGGAGCGCTGCAACTCTGACCTCTGAGATGGCCCCACTGTAGAGGTGCTTCAGAAGTAAAGGGTAATGAATATCGAAGGGCGGTGCCTATGTTTTAGAGCAACTAGACGCTCGCTGAGTAGATCCAGCCCTGGTTCCTCCAGTTCTAATGGAGTTAGAGATATCCAGATAGTAGAATCCACACTGTTAACCAGGAGATACTCATGACCAGAAGTTATGTGTCTCCTGTGAACAGATATTTTGGGGGGGCTAAATATAATGCCAAAGGAAAGTGATAGTGAGGCTGAGGTTGCTGTCCCACTTGGAAGCTGACTTTAGACATTTATTACTTCCTCAGCCGTTTTTCTTTGGCTCTGAAATTTGTCAGACTTCGTCTCAGCCCAAAGACAGTTTTTTCAGTAAATTTGTAAGAAAACTTGCTCAGCTGTTTTTGAATTTTGTGACCTTTTTTTTAAAAAAAGGTACCCCAATTGCTGCAGCAAATCCTCACTAGCAAGTACTAGCAAGCCCATGCTTCTAGTACAAGGCATGTGGAGGTGCTCCAGAGCTTGAAGTCCTGAGCCATTAGCTCCAAGAGAGGTAGCCTGCTGCACCTACAGTCTAGGTATAGCACACCTGGTTCCTCCAAATGTCGTCATCTTGTTCTCCCTGTATAGATCCACCCTACTGCAGCGTGCAAGCTGGAACTTTCTGGATAGCAGTTAGGGTCGGTTATTGCTGTTTATTGCAGGGTTTTGCCTCCATTTCCATGTGCGTTCGGACTCATCACTGTGATGTTGATATTCTCCAATGACTAGAACCAGTAAGAGGATTGGCTTTAAGTGCTGTCCTTTATATGGACCCAGGATGTCTATCAGATCAGCATGTTCCATCCCCTACTTGTTTGTCAGGGGCATTCCCTGAGATTGTGTTTGGTTTGTACAGCCTTCTTTCTTCAGGCCTGCAAAGCCAGAGGAAGCAGTCTCCAGCTCTTCCTTTTAGAATAAGTTCTTGAGGCTCCATTGGTCGAATCTAACACTGAGGGTCTGGCTAACTTATCCTCGAAAAACTTTCCAGCTACCTTGGCCACAGTCAGTGAGTGGTCCTCAGTTCAGATCCAAGGAGAGTTCCTCAAGTCTGAGATCTGCCTTGCAGCCTAGAGAAGTCAGAAGAAACCTCAGCCTCATGGGATCAAGAAGCAGCAGTAATAGTTCACTCGTGTCAAGAAGGCTTAAATGAGGCCTGGCTCTGGGGCTCGCTTGGCACTGTTAGGTCCTTGCAGTCGAGCATTGCAGGTGCAGGTAGTGTTTTCTCCAGGTCTGCCTAGGTTTTCCCTTCCTCATTTTTCCTCTTCCACTGTTTGAACAGGGAGCCTATGGCCCTCCTGAGGCATCTGAAAAACTACTCTTGGTTCCTGTATCTTGAATCCAAGGCCATTTAGATTCACTCTCACTGCCATGCAATATCACTCAGAATGTCCTTGGATCCTAAGACCCCAACACTTCTGTTTCTAGGAATGTTTGGTTTTATTTTGATTCTGCATGCACTTATCTTGAACTCTTGGGGCCATATTCTCAGTTACACCAAGGCCCCATCACATGGCTCTGGCCTTAACGTAGGTGCGATTGTAACCATAGCAATGAATTGAATCCATCAGTGTCTCCTCCCATTCTTCTCACCATCCCAAGAAAAGCCTTGGAGAACAAGTGAGTTTTTTATAGCATGTCCTGTAGGTCACCAGATTGTAGTTAGGCTCAACCCATTTAGGGACATGAGTTTCAGAGATCAGGACCCCTCACCAAGGACACCTTGGCACAAGCCCTTCCCAGGTTCTCCCGGAGGCTGACAGCATGAGCTCACAACTGTCATGGTGTTGCATCAGGAGGGAGGCAGTTGCTCAAGCCAAGAAGACTTGAATCATTGAAGGATTTCTAAGCCAAAAACAACATGAAGCTGCACTCAGAAATGTGTGCTCTGGGTGAAACGCCATTTAGTACACAAATTGCCCCACTGTGCTTTAGATGCAATTTCTACATGGTCTGAAGGTGTAGTCCCAGGTAGAGTAAATTATAGTCATCTTGCCTAGAGGAATGAGTGGTCCAAGGTGAGGTCCCACATCTGAAAGAAACAGACACAGTCTCCTTGCCAAGAGCAGATAGTAAGAAATATTCTTGGGAACTGCTGCAAATAGGTTTCCACAAGACCCCCAGTTTGCAAAACTTAGAAAATGTTGGGAGTACCCAGTCCCTTGAAAGAACAGAAATGATTCCAGTATCTCCATCTGAGTCTTTCTCCCAATCTCTAGGCATTATCTCAATTTGAAATGGGCTGTGTGTCAGCCATCCAAGCCCTCATCCAGGCCCCAGTCTCCATTTAGACACTGGGTAAATCAACCCACCACAGCAGCCAGAGGCAAAGAGATCAAAATATGCAGCTGGTTATCATCATGAGCCATGTTTTCTCGCTCACCCCCCAGTTCCCCCGTACACATGTTGAACAAGAAGAGCATCAGACCAGAACTGCATGGCACCATTCAGGAGAAGAGCAACTGCCCAATACTATCCTCTGGGAACTCTTGGTGCTTCACAAAATGTAAGATAACCACATCTGGTACAAAAATGCTAATAAGAAACATTAATTAGATAACCTTATGAAACTCCAGCTCAACCTATAACATCCAGTTTAAACTCATATCACGTCACAAATCTGAGGCATCTTACCGCTTGCTAATTTTCCAGTAATGCAGATTGGTGTAGAAAGGTAATACTCCAAGAAGAGGAGTTTCTTGCTGTTAACTGTAGTTCTTGTTGGTATAGAACCTTGTGTCCCCTCTGTTCTTCTCAGTCTTTTCTCATGGGTTCTGATTAAGGAACTGGGGATGATGCTCCAACTGCTGATTTACTAATCTCAGTACAATGGCAACTCCCCCAACTAAGTAGGAGACTATGTCAGGAAGGGAAGAGAAGCATGTTCCAGGACCACTGGCACGAGAAGAAAAAGTGGAATATTAGGGATGTCCCATTAGGCATTTGATATAGAATCCTGGGCCCAGACTTAAAGGGCATGTGCTCCTTAGCGACCAAACTGTCATGGAACATTCTAGGTACTCGCAAGACCAGACATGTGACTCCATAAGTGGGCATCTGCAGGGAAAAATCAATGAAGAACATGAAGGGTAGGTGACTGATGTCATAGAGCTGATAAGTGGGAGAACTCAAATCAGAAACAAGGTACTTGGGCTTGTAAGACTCTGTCTGACCCACCACAGTGCTAGGCCAGCAAGTCATTGAGCCTTTGAGCTTTCCTATCTGTAAAATGGCCTAAAAATAATACTTTGCCCTTTTGTAGCACTTACTCATTGATAGCTTTCAAAGCAGCCCCATTTTACAGGTGGTGGAACCTGTGCATGGATTTGGAAACCTGTTTTCAGTAAGGCGCAGTGGATAAAGACATGGCTCCATCGCATCAGAGATCTGGCCTGTGATTCGAGCCCTGCTGCAAACCTCCTCAATCTGTTGACTGCTCAGAACCTGATTTGTCAAGCATGGATAACTGTCAAATCCAAACCTACCTCCTCTGTAACAAAGCTGGGTGCTGTTCTCAGTGAGCGCTACTGAGTTGCTGAATTTCAGTTAACACCCAGGCCTTCCAGCTGTAGGGCTGTTCAAAAACCAAGCGATGTCCTTGGCTCTTCATCTAGAAGCCAAGAAGACCTTTCAGTGGCCAGCCCCGGGACCAGCATGAGAGATTTCTCAAGAATACAGTGCCAATGCCATTGTGTCTCAGGTGGAGTCATCCAGAGATCTCATTGCATCACACTGCAGCTCAAAATACCCTGTGTTCTGCTCCAGGGTACACAGAAATCAAGAGTTATTGGTGGATGCTTCTCTCTTCTATGGGGGCATGCAGCTGTTTCACACCTTGTCCTGTTCCTATCAATCTTCTGAGCTTTAGAATAAGACAAAGCACAGGATCATCATGATAACTCTATCCCAGGTCCATCAGGAGTGGTTATGCTTGGACCTGTGGGCTGCGTCTAGATTTATTTTTCCAATAGTCCAAATTCCCATCCTCAGATCCAGAATCCCTTCATCTGCCAGCTTGGATCTTGGGTCCTTAATTCCTGATGATTTGCAGTTCTGCGCTGATGAGTTTAGGTTGGTTTGTAAGCCTTCCGCCTGAATGTCTTTTCCTGTTTCCCTTTGTAGCAAGGAAACAGAACTGGATGGTATCTCCAGCTTCTGACCTCGTCATTCTTTACTTTAGTGGGAGCACCTCTGAAAATCAGGCCATTTATGTGGGTGCCTAACTATAGATTTAGGTGCTGTGACAGACCCAGGCCACTGGGGTGCAGGAGTCTGGTAGAGGGCAAATATACTGGTCACTGGGTGAGTAGTTTTCTGTTCCCTGAGTGATCAGAGCAGGGTCTGCACTAGAGTAGTCAGGAACTTGCTAGAACCAATTAAGGCAGACAGACTGATTAGAACACCTGCAGCCAATCAAGGCAGGCAATCAGGAGCACCTGGTTTTAAAAGGAGTTCTCTCCAGTCATGGGGAGGCAGCCAGAGGAGAGAAGTCGTGTAGGAGCTGACAAGAGAGGATGAGACGTGGCGGAAGGCCTAAGGAGTACAAGCATTAATCAGATCAGTCTGTGTGAGGCTAAAGAAGTTGTTGGAGGAGGACCATGGGGAATACCCAGGGATGTGCTGTCAAGCTGTCAAGAGACACTATAGACAGCTGCAAATCCATAGGGCCCTGGCTGGACCCCGAAGTAGAGGCGCCAGGTTCCCCCAAACTCCAGCTTCCTGATCAGACACGAGGAGGAGTTGATCCAGACTGTGGGGAGAGATCACTGAGGTGAGCCATCTGCCCAATAACACAGGACCGCACCAAGGATTAGAAGAGGAACTTTGTCACAACTGGTGTTAGCGGTGGGATTTGGTGTGCACAGCGCGGCAGAAGAAGGAGGGTGATTTAAAAAAAAAGAAGGTAGAGGGTTTATTTTTTTTCCACCACAATAGATGACTTAGTGCGGGCATTGATACAAGCTACGGCGTCCCAGCAGGAGGCTACCCGTGTCCAGGCAGCTGCCCAACAGGAGGCAGTGCAGCTGCAGCAAGAGACTAATCACCTACTGATGGACCAGGCTTCTCAAGACCGAGCTATGTTGCGAGAACTGGTAAACCAGGTAAAGACCCTTACAGAACTGAACCACGACCATGATAGGACACAGTTCATATGGGCCAGCCATTGGCTGCAGAAAATGATACGGGAGGATGATGTAGAGGCATACCTTCTGACCTTTGAGAGGACAGCCCTACGGGAGGCCTGGCCTCAAGATCAGTGGTCTGACATCCTTGTCCCATTCCTGTGTGGAGAGGCCCAGAAGGCTTACTATGATCTGCCTGAAGAGGCTGCAGCAGACTACCCCCAGCTGAAAGCAGAGATCCTGGCCAGATCCGGGGTAATGACTGCAGTGCGGGTCCAGCGGTATCACGAGTGGAGGTACCAGGAAAGTAAAAACCCCCGGTCCCAATTGTATGACCTCATCCATCTCGCACGAAAGTGGTTGCGAATGGAATCCCGGAGTCCGGAAGAGATACTAGAGGTTTTGGTCATTGACCAATACATGAGGGGACTACCGCCAGACCTTCGTACCTGGGTAAGCCAGAACAAACCCTCCACCTACGATGAGGTTGTTGCACTGGTAGAAAGGTGAAGGACAGTGAGGGAGCTGACCCGACCTGTTAAGGAAGAAGCACCCCGGGTTAAACTAGCAGCACTAAGCCCTAGAGCTCGAGTGACGGGGCCACCAGGGGAGCCCAGGTGGAAAAAGAGAGGGGCTGAAGGCTCACCAGAAGCCACAAAGAGTCAGAGAACTGAGCGAGAAGAGGGTCATGAGGTTGGACTGCCCAAACCAAGAGACCGGGAAATGCCTAGGGCTCCATATAGATGTTATGCTTGTGGGGAATGGGGACATATAGCTGCACAATGTCCCAATGCTGAGGAGCCGATGCAGTGTAACCTGGGGAACTGGGCAGACCCATGCTCCCTAATCCACCTTGTGGGGGTCTCACTAACCCCACATACGTATACCAGACCAGTAAAGCTAAATGGGGTAGAGACCACAGCACTGGTTGATTCGGGGAGTGTTATCACGCTTGTCTCAGGGAAGCTTCTGAAGTGTAGTCAGTTGCTGCGGGCTAAGCATACAGGGATAACATTCGTCCATGGGACAGTTGGTTATTACCCCACCATCCCAGTAAAACTCAAAATTCAGGGGAACATTACTGAGGTAGCAGCAGATGTAGTCCCTAAACTCCCATACCCAGTGCTCATAGGGAGGGACTTCCCAGGGTTTGGAAACTTACTCCCAGTAGGAGGATTGGAGGAAAAGGGGAACCCTGAAATTAGTGAGGCCTCCATAGTAGACTGTCAACCCCCAGTTTTCTCTGAAATATCCCCAGATTTATTTTCCATTCCCAGACATGGTAGAAAGTCAAAAAGGGAAAGGAGGGCAGCTAAGGCCTTGGGAACCCAAATACTGACTCAAAGCCAGAGGGTCGCTCTCGTAGGCAGGCGGACCCGAGCAGCTGAAAAGGAGGCCACCCCGGAGGGAGAAGCAACCGAGTCTGACCCCCCACTCTAGAGTTTCTGAACCAGTAGAGGCAACAGAGACTGGGCCCCTAGATCTTGGGCAGATTAGTCCCGGAAGAGGAAGTTTTGGACGAGACCAAGCCGAAGACCCAAGGTACGACAACATTAGGAAGGAGGTGACTGAAATAGATGAGGTCCCTGTGGAAGGGAAGACCCAGGGACCAGGACCCTACTTCATAATGAAGAAGAATCTCTTATACCGGGTTGCACCAGTACAGAGGCAGAAGATACAGCAGATCCTAGTACCTCACAAACACCAGAACGCTGTATTAAGTCTTGCTCATAGTCACCTTTTTGGGGGGCATTTGGGGATAGAGAAGACCCTGGCATGAGTCCTAGGAGGGTTCTTCTGGCCCGGAGTACACGAAGAAGTACGGAGGTACTGTGCGTCCTGCCCAGAGTGTCAGCTGCACAGTCACCGTCCCCACCTGAGGGCACCTTTAGTACCCCTTCCCATCATAGAGGTTCCCTTTGAGCAAATAGCCATGGACCTAGTGGGACCCCTGGAGAAGACTGCTTGGGGCCACCAATATATACTTGTTGTTTTGGACTATGCTACTTGCTAGCCAGAAGCCGTACCCCTGCGCAACGCAGCCTCTAAAACGATAGCCAAAGAGCTGGTGGGGATCTTAGCCCAAGTGGGGCTACCAAAGGAGATATTAACAGACCAAGGAACCCTATTTATGTCAAAACTAATGAAGGACCTCTGTACGCTGCTCCATATACATACCTGAGAACTTCAGTCTACCATCCGCATACTGATGGATTGGTAGAAAGGTTTAACTGAACCCTCAAGGCTATGATAAGGAAGGTGGTAAGTCGGGACGGGAAGGATTGGGACGCCCTGCTACCCTACCTTATGTTCGCTATCCGGGAGGTACCTCAGGCCTCAAGTGGGTTTTCCCCCTTCGAGTTATTATACGGGCGTCACCCCCATGGCATACTAGATATTGCCAAAGAGATCTGGGAAGAGGAACCCAATGAGGGCAGAAATATAATAGAATATGTAACACAGATGTGAGACCGGATAGCCCGTGTCACCCCTATTGTACGAGAACATTTGGAAAAGCCCCAGGAGGCCCAGAGAACTTATTACAATCGCCAGGCAAAAGTCTGACAGTTCCAACCAGGGGATCGGGTGATGGTGTTGATACCCATGGCAGAAAGCAAGCTTCTGGCCCAATGGCAGGGGCCTTATGAGGTGGTTGAACCCGTGGGAGAATAATCTACAAGGTACGGCAGCCAGGATGCCGAAAACAAGAACAGATTTATCACATCAACCTTCTGAAACCCTGGCATGCGCAAGAGGTGTGCATAAGTGTCCAAAAAGACCTAAACCAGGAAAACAAGCCTTCTTCTTCGAGTGCTTGCTCATATCCTTTCCAGTTAGGTGTGCGCGCGCCGCGTGCATGTTCGTCGGAGATTTTTACCCTAGCAACACTCGGTGGGCCGGCAGGGCGCCCCCTGGAGTGGCGCCGCCATGGCGGCTGACATATATACCCCTGCCGGCCCCTCCGCTCCTCAGTTCCTTCTTACCGCCCGTGTCGGTCGTTGGAACAGTGGAGCGCAGCTTAGCTGACTTCCACCTCCCTAGCAATTTGCTTGTTTCTATTGTATTGTGTATATAGTTCGATTTCCTATAAGTATAGTTCGTGTTTAGTTATTAGTTCTGTAGTAGTTATTGTATATAGTTTTGAGAGATCGGGGTTAGCCCCTTCCCCTCACGTGGTACTGGGGCCCATGCCCGGTTCACCGGGCTTCAAACCATGCTCGGCCTGTCATAGGCCGATGCCCACAGGAGACCCTCACGATTCCTGTCTCAAGTGCTTGGGTGAATCCCATCTCACGGACAAGTGCCGCATCTGTAAGGCTTTCAAGCCCCAGACTAAAAAAGATTGGGACATTCGCCTGAAGCAACTCTTGATGGAAGCAGCGCTGACTCCTCCGTCTTCGGCACCGCCTGCGGCACCGGGAACAAGTGCCTCTTCTGCACTGGAGCGCGCGCCGACAGTGAAGGCTCCTCGACATCAGCCATCACCGTCCTAAGCTCCTGCCCGGCACTGCTCTCTCTCACCAAGAGGCAAGAAGCACAAGCCTCCTGTGGCTACTGTATCTACGCCGCAGTCTGAGCGCTTAGCTAAGTCAGACCACCCGGCACTGACAACTGCCGCGGCACCGACATCCTCCGCACCGTTGATTCCGGCCTCGCAAGAGCCGTCAAGTCCGGTGCCTACCAGCTCCCCGGCACACACCGTGGTTGAGCTTATCGTGCCCTCCACTCCGGAGACATTCTCCACGGCACAGGACTTGATTGCCTTGACGGAGCCTGAGCTGCCTCAACCCCCGGCACCGCCGGTGCGGGTTGTTCAGTCAATAGGCAAGCCGGCCCTCTGAGACCATCTTCGCCCGGTACCACTGAACGTCACCGGTCCCGATCCAGGTCCCACAGACACTCTTGGTCCCGTCATCGATCCCGGTCCCAGCGCCGCTTGCAGTCCCGGTACCGCTCCCCATCGAGGTACAGGTTGTACTCGCGGCACCGTTTGAGGTCCCAGTTGCCGACTAGATACTCTCGGCACCGCTGTAGGTCCCGACACCACTCGTGGCACCGTACCTCTCGCAGCCGATCTCGGCACGACGATTCAAGGCACCAGTCGACCTCCCGGCACCGTGCCGGTCACAGGTCCTGGTCTCATTCTCGGCACTGATACGACTCCCGGTACCGTTCTCCGGCAGCACGTGGGGACAGATCAAGTGGATGCAGGGACCCGCATCAAATGGTCTCCACCCCTCCATGGCCTTCTCGTCATCCGTCTACCTCCTCCCATGCAGAAAGTGCATCCTATGGGGATTCGGATACTCACAACAGGTTCGCCCAAGGAACCCTTGGCCCGGACCAGGGACCTCATCAGTGGTCCTTTTGGACACCTTGGGCTTATCACCAAGCCCAGGGTGAATTCCCTATACCCCTATACCATCGCGCTCTGGCCCTTCTGAACACCAAGCGCCAGAGACCACCGTGAGCAGACCTCCCCTGGCTGGTACAGAGGAATCTCCTGCCCACGTACCGGACCCACAAGATCTACTGGATCCGAACATTCCTCAGGATCAGGAGTCAGTCCAGGACTCGCTTGTCCCCAGAGTTTCATCCTCCTACTCCTCAGATGAAGCGGTGACGGGGACGTCAACATCGGGACCACCTCCAATCGACCTCAGATTACACCAGGACCTTCTGCAGCGTGTCGCCTTTAATATCAACTTACCCGTAGAGGAAGTTCCTGAGGTGGAGGACCCGGTAATCAGTATACTGTTGGCGGAGGCGCCAACTAGGGTGGCCCTCCCCTTCAGTCATTGGATCCAGGCTAGAGCGGATGCCATCTGGCAATCCCCAGCATCCATACCACCCACAGCCAGAGGGGTCGAACGGAAATACATGGTGCCCTCAAAAGGGTATGAGTACCTTTTATGTACATCCCCCTCCCTGTTCATTGGTCGTACAGTCCGTCAATGAACGGGAGCGCCATGGCCAGCAAGCCGCTGCACCTAAATCAAGGGTGGCCAGGCGAATGGATCTATTAGGAAGAAAAATCTATTCTGCGGGAGGCCTCCAACTCAGGATGGCGAGCCAACAAGCCCTCCTGAGCAGGTACAGCTATAACACCTGGGAGGCGGTAGGGAAGTTTACAGAGCTAGTCCTGCCAGGAATTCACAGCACTCCTGGAGGAAGGGAAGAAAGTTGCATGGACCTCCTTCCAGGCCTCGCTGGATGCCACTGATTCGGCAGCTAGAACAGTCGCCTCTGGAATCGCCATGCGACGTATATCATGGCTGCAAGTGTCAGGCCTGCCACCTGAACTTCAGCAGACTGTACAAGACTTACCTTTTGATGGTCAGGGCCTGTTCTCACAGAAGACGGACCCTAGGCTACAGAGTCTAAAAGACAATTGCGTAATTATGCGTTCGCTGGGAATGCATACGCCACAGACTCAAAGACAGTCTTTCCGGCCCCAACCTCAGCACCCCTACCCCCCCGCCTCGGCCAAGGCAATACTTCACCAGAAGGCGAGGTTGTACCAATCGCAGACGTCCGTCTGGGCCTCAAGGGGGTAACAATTCCGGTCCCACCAAGCCACCAGCGGGACCGAAACCAAACTTTTGAGGGTGCGCCCGAGAACAGTGTACCAATGGCCTCCCAGGATCCTTTTCCAATCCTTGTCCCATTTCTCCCTGCGTGGTCCCAACTAACCTTGGACCGTTAGGTCCTATGCACGGTGGAGTTTAGATACCGTCTTCAGTTTATTTCAATCCCCTCCTCCCAACTCCCCTCCTCGTCCCTCTTCAGGGACCCCTCTCATGGGCAACTCCTTTTGCAGGAGGTTTGGAGGCTCCTTGCAATGGGAGCTATAGAGGAGATACCGGAGGAGTTAAGAGGCAAGGGGTTCTATTCTAGATATTTCCTAATCCCCAAGGCAAAAGGGGGCCTCCGGCCAATCCTGGACCTGTGAGGACTGAACAAATTCATGAAAAAGTTCAAGTTCCGCATGGTATCCCTGGGAACCATCATCCCTTCCCTGGATCCCGGAGATTTGGTACACTGCTCTCTACATGAAGGACGCATATTTCCACATTGCTGTTTACCCCCCGCACAGACGGTATCCGCTTTGTGGTGAATTGTCAATATTACCAGTTTACGGTCCTTCCCTTTGGCCTCTCCTCGGCCCCTTGGGTATTCACGAAGTGTATGGCGGTAGTCGCCGCCTCCCTCCGCCGTCGTCGAATACATGTCTTTCCATACCTCAACGACTGGCTTATTCAAGGGACCTCCGAGGCACAGGTCACCGCTCATGTGAGAGTCATCAAGGACCTATTCACCCATCTAGGCCTGATAATCAATTTGGAAGAATCCACTTTGGTGGCTACGCAGAGAATAGAATTCATAGGGGCCACGCTGGACTCCAGTCTTGCAACGGCCAGCTTGCCTCCACCTCGGTTTCAGGCTATAATCTCCCTTGTACAGAGACTACAAAGCTTCCCAACAACCTCTGCCCGCACTTGCCTTGGCCTTCTCGGTCACATGGCTGTGTGCACTTTCGTCACAAAGCACACCAGACTGCGCATGCATCCTCTTCAAACTTGGCTCGCCTCAATCTATCATCCGCGCAGGGATGCCATAGACATGATACTCACAGTTCCATCGAGCATTCTGGGCTCCCTCGACTGGTGGCTGACTCCATCCCTGGTGTGTACAGGTCAACCGTTCCATCCACCGCAGCCCTCCGTGTCCCTAACAACGACGCCTCATCTCTCGGCTGGGGTGCTCACCTAGGGCACCTTCGCACTCAAGGCCTTTGGTCCTCTCAGGAATTGGCGCTTCACATCAATGTCCGCGAACTGAAAGCGGTCCGACTGGCGTGCCAAACCTTCCAGCATCATCTACAGGGCCGTTGTGTTGCAGTGTTCACAGACAACAAAACGGCCATGTATTGCATAAATAAGCAGGGAGGGACGCCATCTTCCCCCCTTTGTCAAGAGGCGATGCAACTGTGGGACTTCTGCATAGCCCACTCAATAGACCTGGTAGCCTCCTTTCTCCCGGGAGTCCGGAACTCTCTCACGGATCACCTGAGCAGGTCCTTCCTGTCCCACGAGTGGTCCATCCGTTCGGACATTCTCCATTCTGTATTCCAGAAGTGGGGCTTTCCCCAGATAGACTTCTTTGCCTCCCGAGAGAACAAGAAATGCCAGGTTTTCTGCTCCCTGCAGGGTCGCTCCCCAGGCTCCCTCTCGGACGTGTTCCTAATTCCCTGGAAAGGTCACCTATTTTATGCCTTCCCACCTTTTCCCCTCGTCCACAGAATTCTACTCAAACTCCCCAGGGACAGAGCCCAGCTAATACTGATCACTCCAGCATGGCTGAGACAGCACTGGTACGCCCTGCTGCTCGACCTTTCTCTGGCAGACCCGATACCTCTGCCACTCTGCCTGGACCTCATAACGCAGAACTTCGGCAGGCTTCACCACCTGGACCTGCAGTCCCTCCATCTGACAGCATGACTGCTGTCTGGTTGAACCAATCTGAATTGCATTGTTCCACCTCTGTGCAACAGGTGCTACTGGGAAGCAGAAAGCCTTCCACCTCTATCAAGATGGTCAGGGAGAGGAACAGCCAATTCTCTACCTCAGTAGAAACTCCTTCAGAGGGAACAAAAAGATATGCGATGGTGGAGAGGGAGTTGCCTGCCATAAAATGGACCATGAAGCATGCGCTACTACTTGCTCGACCGCACATTGTCCTCGTGACCGACGTGCCCCTCCCATAGATGCGCAGACAAGAGAATAACACGAAGGGGACCAAGTTTTCTTATCCCTCCAACCTTTCCAGTTCCGTGTGCACACAGAGCAGCGGCCCGTCACGCACATGCCAATGGCTTGTCACGTGTGCACTGTCTGATCCCAAGCTGCTCACACCCCTTTTTTGCAGGGGTATAGGGATATTGACAGACCCAGGCCACTGGGGTCAGAGTCTGGTAGGGCCAAATATACTGGTCACTGGGTGAGTAGTTTCTGTTCCCTGAGTGATCAGCCAGCAGGCGTCTGCCACTAAGAGTATCAAGAACTTGCGAGAACCAATTAAGGCAGGACGGCTGATTAGACACACCTGCAGCCAAATCAAGCGCCGCTATCGGGACCTGGGTTTTAAAAGGAGCTCCCAGTCAGAGGAGGAGCCAGAGGCGGAAGTGCGTGTGAGGACGCTGAAGCAAGAGACACAGATCTGAATGAAGGCGCTGTGCTGCTGGAAGCCCTAAGGAGTTATCAGACACCAGGAGGAAGGTCCTGTGGTGAGGCTAAAGAAGGTGTTTGGAGGAGGCCTTGGGGAAGTAGCCCAGGGAGCTGTAGCTGTCACACAGCTGTTACAAGAGGCACTATAGACAGCTGCAAATCCATAGGGCCCTGGGCTGGACCCCGGAGTAGAGGGCGGGCCCGGGTTCCCCTCAGACCTTCCAACTCCTGATCAGACACAGGAGGAGCTGATCCAGACTGTGGGGGAGATCACTGAGGTGAGCAAATCTGCCAATAAGCACAGGACCCACCAAGGTAGAGGAGGAACTTTGTCACAGTGCCTACCTGTAGCACTTACGTTTGGACCTTGAGCCTATGGTTTTTGGTAAGCTCCCTTTGGGGAGTAACCTACTATGTATTCAGTCACTGAAGGGAGAGTTCGCTGTCACTTTTGTTTGGAGGGTAAAGTCGTACCAAAGGGCTGTATCTAAGTAGTTGGATTTCCATCTAAAGCAGTTGGTAGCTTTGCCAGTTCCATTCCCCTCCCCCCAACCCTTGTCCTATACCAGCAGAAGGAAGGTAGTGTGGTCTGTATCATAGCCTGTAGAGTCATAGACCTCCTTGAACTGCCCGTTACCATGCAGCCAGCTCTTGCGATTTTCATCCTGAGACTCATAATATCTGGTGTTTTTCTTAAATCCCAAGATCTGGGAGTCCTGTGATTCTGTGGCTCTCAGCTTTCATTTAAAAAGAAGACAACTTTTTTTGGTTCTGGTTGCAGAGGAAAGCTTGAAGGTGTGACCCCAAAAAGCTCAAAACCCAGAAGGCAAAGAAAAGGATCCTAAACTTTTTTTCTTTTTTAAATCTCATGATTTTAAGGCAGTCTCATAACTTGTGATGGGCTGGCAGCACTGCCTTTATCAGAGAACATGGCTCCCTCAGCAGCTTCAGACACTCCTCCCTGCCTGGGACTTTCAACATACCACACAGACATCTAGTGGCTGACTAGTACAACTGCAAGTCAATCTCCCTGTTTCGATTTATTACATCATAATCACTTAACAGTCCATGGGATTTACAGAGGCTCAGCAGCTCTTAGGTGAATACAGTAACTCCTCACTTAGGGTATGTCTACACTATGGGATTATTCCGATTTTACAGAAACTGGTTTTTTAAAACAGATTGCATAAAGTCGAGTGCACGCGGCCACACTAAGCACAGTAATTCGGCGGTGTGCATCCATGTACCGAGCCTAGCGTTGAATTACGGAGTGTTGCACTGTGAGTAGCTATCCCATTGCTATCCCATAGTTCCCGCAGTCTCCCCCGCCCATTGGAATTCTGGGTTGAGATCCCAGTGCCTGATGGGGCAAAAAACATTGTCGCTGGTGGTTATGGGTACAGCCTCACCCCTCCCTCCATGAAAGCAGGGCAGACAAACGTTTCACACCTTTTTTCCTGGGTGAACTGTGCAGATGCCATACCACGGCAAGCATGGACCCTGCTGAGCTCAAGACAGCAATCATGGACATTTTAAAGAGTTCACGCATTCTCGTGAAGTCTGTGCTGAATCGGGACCTGCAAAGCCAGGCGAGGAGGTGGCGGCTACGGCAGAGCGGCGAAGAGAGTGATGAGGACATGGACACAGAATTCTCTCAAACTGCGGGCCCTGGTGC
>NC_133791.1:23105519-23112268 GCF_003597395.2 Chelonoidis abingdonii
GGTTTGGGGGGGAGAGAAGAGAAATGCACATTTCCCTTTAACTATGAAGGATGGGGTCAGAAGTACACCTTGCCTGTTAATTAGATCAGCAAGCCTGAGACCAGACCGCAGGCTACTTCTGCCTGGAAGCTCCTCTGTCGTGTGTACCCCCGGCTTCTATGGGAATGGGTAGCGGGGTGTGGAGCAGGGGAAGGAAAACCCTGACATTAGCTCCCTTCTTCCCTCCCCTCCAGCAAACAGGAGTCTCAGGGCAGTCTAGACTACCGCGCCCTATCGGCGCGTTAAAATCCGATTGCTCAGGGATTGAAATATCGCGTCTGGTCTGGACGCGATATCTCGATCCAGAGCGTGCTTAGACTCGATTCCGGAACTCCAGCTGGACGACCGGACTTCTGGATTCGACAGCGGGCGAGCGCGCGGATCGATCCGGCGCGGTGAAGACGGTGAGTAATCGTATTCGATTTCAGCTACGCTCTTCTCGGTAGCTGAAATTGCATATCTAAAATCGATTAAATCTCGTAGTGTAGACTGGCTCAGGAAGCAGCTTCAAGGCAGAGAGCAGGATCAGCACATGGCAGCGGGGAGGACAGCTGCAATTGCAAGCCTGCTGGGCAGCTGCAGCACAGGGACTTAGCGGAGCGGGGAGATGATAGGGAGAGCTGATGGGGGGCTGCCAGTCCACCCTGGTCAGGCCATCTTAGCCAAAGGCAGAACAGGCAGCCACCTAGAGCACCACTAGGTCTGGGGGCCCACTCTGCCGGGACCCCAGACAGTGGGAAGCATGGAGAAATGAAGAGCAGGGCTTGCTGAGTCCTAGAAGAGCCGAATGCCAGCACAGTCTGAGGGAGTGATTGGCTGCTGGGTCTCGGGAAGGGGTGGGAGAGGAACTCACTGTGAGTTGACTCTTCCCCGGCCTGAGGTGAGCCAGGCTTGGTGGCCTGGCAGTATCCTTCGTTGCCCCCATAACGTCCATTCTTCTCCCCTGCCCACGGAGCACCCCCTTATCCCTTTCCCCCCACAGAGCACCCCTTCCCTCCGCTCTCCTCTGTCAGAGCTGGGTGGGTGAGGTGCTGGGGAGGAGGGGAGGTGGCTGCCTGTTGAGGAATGAAAGTGAAAGTAACTCACTTCTCGTAGGCAACAGGGCGGCTCTAGGGATTTTGCCGCCCCAAGCACGCACGGCAGGCAGGTTGCCTTCAGCGATGTGCCTTGCGGAGGTCCGCTGGTCCCGTGGCTTTGGCGGACCTCTCTCAGGCATGCTGTGGGAGGTCCACCAAAGCTGTGGGCAGCGGACCCCCACCGGCAAGCCGCCGAAGGCAACCTCCCTGCCGCCCTCATGGCGACTGCAGAGCACCCCCCGCGGCTTGCGCCCAAGCATGACTTGGCATGCGGGGCTGAGCCGCCTGATAGGCACCAGGATTGGAATGGTACACAAGTCTGGCTGGGATAACCAGATAGCATGTGCGGAAAATCAGGGACAGGGGTTGGGGTAGGTAAGCAGATGTCCCGCTTTTATAGGACAGTCCAATTTTTGGGTCTTTTTCTGTAATAGGCTCCTATTCCCCCCTCACCCCAGTCTGATTTCACACTTGCTGTTGGTCACCTAGTGGGGTAATTGGCCTATATAAGACAAAGCCCCAAATATCGGGACTGGCCCTATAAAATCAGGACATCTGGATCTGGTCACCCTAGCTGGGGAGCTCGCTCTTCCCTGATGGAGCTTGAAAGGGCAGGATGAGCTGCTTGGCTCCATGGTGCCCCTCTGAGATCAGATGCTGTGCTAACTTCACCATGGTCTTCTGGGCTGTGGTAGTGCCCTTGGCATTGTGATTGGACCGAGGGTCTGCTGCTGCTGTTGCCACTCGCACCCCAGAGAGGGATTTTGGGTCCTGCAGCTTTCCACTATCTCTTCCTACTGCAAGCTGTTGGACGAAAGGTGCGGGGGTGACCAAGCATGAAAGCAGTACTGTGTTGCCATTTAGATTGTCATTTAACAAATTGTTCGCCAAAAATGCTTGCTAACAACAAAATAAATCATATCTTAGCCAAAAAAAAAAAATCAGTATCTTAGCCAAAAACGAAAATTAAGTTGTTGACAATTATTTGTGACAAAAATCAGTATCTTAGCAAAATCAGTATCTTAGCAAAGTATCAGTATCAGTATTTAGCCAAAAACAGAAATTAAGTTGTTGACAATTATTATGGACAAGTTTGGTATGGGGAAGGGAGTGGGCCAGTTTTTCACAGGAAACAAAAAATGTGATACTTTCCTATAGCCCTGTTACGCAAATAGAGCCCTCCAACAACTGTAATATGCTCATCTCTTACTAGTGTATAGAGCAGGGGTCGGCAACCTACGGCACATTGGCCAAAGGTGGCACGCGAGCTGATTTTGATGCAACACAGCGACGGGCTGAGCGGCTCAGCTCGCCGCTGCTCTGGGGTTCCGGCTGCTGCCCATTACCACCCAGGATCCTGTGTTAGCCCACTCAGCACCCTGCTGGCCTGTGACCCCAAGGAACCCAGCTGGCAGTGGGCTGAGACGGCAAGCTGATACCCTGGCTGAGCACTCAACCTGCTGTCGCCTGGTCCATTCACTGCAGCTGTAGCGGCTAAGCAGGACTAAATTCAACAAAATAGGAAACAAGAGTAACTAATGACAAGTGTGGACACTAGAGAATGACCCAACCTTTTTCGTCTGGTGTGCCAGACGCAGGTGCGACTGAGAGGCCCTGAGAGGACCTAGAGAGGCCTCTGAAGCACGGCGATTGTTTGGATTTAAATGGACCTTGAACTGTACGAAGAATTGAGTACAGTGTCATCAATGTTGCCACATGCAAAATCGATGATGAAGATTGTACAGTTTACTCATACCAGCAAACTTCTGGCATATATCCTAATGTAATTGCACTCGTTATTCTACTGACAATTCCTGTAACAGTAGCATCAGAGAACGGAGTTTCTCTAAAACTGAAGCTCATTAAAACTATCTCCGCTCTAACAAGGATCAGGAACAACTTGACTGGTCCTGCCTATTCTTGCAATCAAACAAGACATCACTTTGTCTTGTCATACGATGACATTCTTATGCCAAAAAGTCAGAAAGATTGCTTTTACTTAAAAACTAATCCTTGTTTCAATACCATCTTCATAGAAATTTCCATACCAGTTGCCAAATAAAAAAATTAATATTTTGCATCATTCTGTTCAATTAGAATTTTTTCTATAGTGCTACTTCTTTAGTGCTAGTCCATCTGCATTACAGTGGCTTAACTACGTTAAACTGGTTTAATAACATGCATGTGGCAAGTTTTCCAAAAGTGTCAGCTTATGTTTGTGTTGCTAAGAGCAAGACAGGCACAAGGGCACAATTTAATAATGCTGCCTAGGGCACCATAAATCCTAAGGATGGCCCTGACCTGGTTCCCAGCCCCACAGCTAGCTCCAACAGGCTGCTCTCCTGCAAGCAGTGGACAAAGCAGCGGCTGCCAAACATTAGAAGGGAGTACTGCTCAACTTTAAACAAGCATGTTCCCTAATGATCAGGAACGTAAACACGAAACACATTAATTGGGACGACTTTAAGGCCTGGTCTACACTACCCGTTATACCGAATTTAGCAGCGTTAAACCGATTAACCGGATGCGTCCACGCAACGAAGCCGTTATATCGATATAAAGGGTCTTACTATCGATATCTGTACTCCTCCCTGATAAGGGGAGTAGCGCTTCAAATCGGTATTGCCATGTCAGATTAGGAATGTGGCCGCAATTCGACGTATTGGCCTCTGGAGCTATCCCACAGTGCACATTGTGACGCTCTGGAAAGCCATCTGAACTTGATGCACTGGCCAGGTAGACAGGAAAACCCACAAACTTTGGAATTCATTTCCTGTTGGCCACGTGGAGAGCTCACCAGCAGGTGACCACACAGAGCTCACCAGCACAGGTAACAATGCATCTCGAGAATCGAAAAAGAGCTCCAGCCATGACTGCACGGGAGGTACTGGATCTGATGCTGTATGGGGAGAGGATTCCTTGCTAACAGAACGGTTCAAAAGATGAATGAAAAAACATTTTGAAAACTTTCCAAGGCCATGATGCAGAGGACACAGCAGGACTCAGTACAGTGCCGTGTGAAAGTTAAGGAGCTCAGCACAAGCCTCACCAGAAAACAAAGAAGCAAAGGAAGGGTCCGGGCAGGGCGAAAACATGCCGCTTCTACGCTGAGCTGCATGCAATTCTAGGGGTCACACCACTATCCACCTCGTCCGTGGATTCCGAGTGGGCGTAATTCTTAGCTGTGCCTGAGGATTCTGCGACAGGGAAGATGGGAAGGAGAAGAGAGGACGAGCTTACACACACACACACACACGGTGTGTGTCTCTGTCTCTGTCTGCCCTCCCTCCTTTCCTGCTGCCTTGCACTGTAGAGTGTGAGAGTTAACCCTTGAGAGCTCAACCAATTACTAGTTCATCATTTAGCAGTAAGGGAAATATCCCACCCTCTGAGTCCTCCACCTCAACCAAGCTTCACAATCATCATCGCTGTGTACCAGTATGAATTGTTTGTTTAAAACTTATACTCTGTGCGCGTGTGTGTGTGTATGTATGTATGTGTGTGTAATAAATAAATAAATTAAATAAATAAATAAAAATATGTATATAGTCTTTTGTCTAGTGAAAAAAAATTTCCTTGGAAACTAACCCCCTCATTTACATTAATTCTTTTGGGGAAATTGGATTTGCTTAACATCGTTTTGCTTAAAGTCACATTTTTCAGGACTACAACGTTAAGTGAAGAATTACCGTACTGAATGATTTCAGAGTAGCAGCCGTGTTAGTCTGTATCTGTAAAAAGAACAGGAGTACTTCTGGCACCTTAGAGACTAATACATTTATTTGAGCATAAGTTTTCATGGGCTGTATGCTCAAATAAATGTGCTAGTCTCTAAGGTGCCAGAACTACTCCTGTTCTTTTTACTGTACTGAATGTTGATGACAACTGCGTATGTGCGAAGAATGCAAGAAGAAAACAGAATGCTGTAAGACCCTTGAGTCCTCAGTTGTGTGAATTTGTCATTCTCTTAAAGCAGTGGTGCTGACATATACCTAAGCACAGCTTTACATGGGCCAAACAGGTTCTACGTATTTTAATAAGATTTCCAGGCACCTGTATTGATTTATATTTTAAGTTCAGCTTGTCTCATATGTGTTTAGATAGAAAGAACCTATGTAGGGTACTGTTTATTTAAAAACAAAGAAATCAGTGCATAAAACATGAATTATAGAAAACAGGTTAAAAACAGTAAAGTTACTCCTGATACTTCCTTGTGTAAACTAAAGTGATGTAAGCATGATGACAAAACTTTAGCGAATCGGCCGTTAGCCTACTGTGTTGAAGCAGGCCACGGGCCTTATGAAATGCTGTGGTGGGCCGTGTACAGCCCGAGGGCCATAGGCGGGGCACCCGTTTTAAAGTATATTTGTACATGGAAAGTGCATATGTAAATGGCACATTAATCCTTAGTGTCGTTCCATAGAACGTGTCCTTATATCTTTTTTCATATAACCATTTACTTTGCATTTTCACTTTTGCTACATGCTGGTTCTGGGAGGTCAGCTCAGCTGTATGGAGATGTTAAAGTCACTAGAAATGTTTATACAAACAGCAGAATTTGACAACCGGGGTGAATACAATGACTCCCTGCTTCAGCTAATGCGGGGTTTGAACCTGCATCCTTCAGCACTCAAAGCATGAGCTTGACTTCCACAAATCACAAGGAGAGGGGGATTCTAATTCCCTAAAACCCTTGACAATCCTAGCCTATAGGGCTCATTTTTATCCCCATGAGATTGCCCTACGCTAGCAGGATCCCTGGAGGATGTTTAAGGCCCTAATCCAGTACTTATCATTCAGCATGTGAGTAGCCCTGGTGAGATCAATGGAATTACTCGCATACTTAAAGGTACACTCATGGTTAAATGCTTTGCTAGCTCAGGTGCAGAGTGCCTGATGCCTTGCAGGACTGATCTCTAAGGCAGCATTATGGCTTCCTGGTGCTAGAGGCTGGAAGGAGCTATGAATCTGACCCAGTATCTACCTGGATGAGCTGTGCTCCTGAGCTCTGCTGGGGGAGGAGGGGGCCAAAGGCACATGTCAGTTGGGTAGGGGAAGAAGAAGCTTTCCTCATTTACAGGTTAGGGATGATGGGGTCTGTTGGGCTCCTTGGCTGCTCCTTTTTGGGGACCGTCAGGATGAAGGAGTCTATGAGCAGTCGATGTAGGGACGTAATGTTAAAAAGGTGTCTGGATCTCTTTCCCACGTTCTTCCAGAGACCCTTGTTGTGCAGCTGGGTTCTCCCTTTTATAGTTTGGTCCTGAGCAGCCAATCCACCCTTTTGACCAACATCCATAGACTGTGCTGGAGCTTGCATGGCATAGGCAGCTCTCAGTGTTTTCTCTTAGCCTCTCTGTTTCTAGAGTTGCTGTTTCTATAATACGTGTTTTCATGATTCAAATGGCAAGTGTATGTTTTTAAACTTGGGATTTATTTGCATCAAGATCACAAGTTTAGAGACGGAGTTACTGTCATAAACAGATAGTTAAGGGTTAATGTCTCTTTTACCTGTAAAGGGTTAAGAACAGGGAACAACACCTGACCAGAGGACCAATCAGGAAACAAGATTTTTCAAATCTCAAGGGAGGGACGTTTTGGGTGTGGGTCCTTTGTTCTGTGTCTCTGTTGCTCTCT
>NC_133791.1:23126839-23138395 GCF_003597395.2 Chelonoidis abingdonii
GCTATCAGATCTAAGCTGGTAATTAAGCTTGGAGGTTTCATGCTTGCATCTCATTTTCTGAACTCTAAGGTTCAGATCTGAGTAGGAAAGCTATGACAGTTACTCAAAGCACAGATGAATAAAACTGAAGCCAGCATGAAAGATCAAGAAACAACTAAAAAAGTGCAAGATTTCCAAGAGGTAAGAGAACTTCGCTGAGGGACCAACTGTTCTGGTTAAAAATTCCACTAGGTGGGTACTTGCTATTCCCATGCTACTGTTGCGGAACGATCAGCCCTTCTTCAGTTCATGCCAAGGGAATCAGCATCTTTGGCATCTCTTCCTCCTGCAGTTTGTCCAGCATGCTGCAGCAATAGTAATCTGGCATCCCTTCCACTCTGACCCTGTCCCCCACCCCCATGAATCCTTCTCGGGCTCCCTGAAACTTAAACTCCCTGTCCTTCCTTCTGAGGCACTACACAACTCTGCCCCCATCCAGTATGTCACCTTTAAATTCTACCTTCTTCCCATCTCCTGATCAATGCCCTGCCAGCTCCAGCTGCCTCCTTCCCATCTCCTGATCAATGCCCTGCCAGGCCCAGCAGGGCAACAATTTTTGCCCAAAATTTTTTTCCACCAAAAAATGCAGATTTGGGTCAACCAAAACATTTCACAAATTCACCAAATTATTATAGAAAAAAAACCCCTTTTTCAATTCTAAACTACTTCAATTTGATTGAAAAAGAGAGAAAAGAAACCCCAAAATCAAAATGATTTATTTGACCTGAAACAAAAATTTTCCAACTTCTTTGGTTTGCCAAAAAATTATAATAATTTTCATTGCAGGTCAGCCTGAAGCTAATTTTTTTTTCTCAGTTTAGCCAGGAACTGAAAAAATCAATTACTTGCACAGCTCCACTGTTGACACTTCCCCTTTCCCATAATCTTTTGGTCTCCTGCATCTCCTCTGGCCCTTTCTTCAAGCTACCCCAGGGACTGGAAGGCTGTAATTATTGCAGCAGTATATTAATTAATGGCATGGGGAAACGGATAATCTGTCCCCCCTGACCTCTCTCATGAAGTTCCTTCCATCATTACTGAGTTAAAACCCCACCCCTTGCACTCTAGTATTTTTAGCATGGTCTGTATCAGGGGTAGGCAACCTATGACATTCACACTGCTCAGGTCCTGGCCACCAGTCTGGGGGGAAAAGCGGGGGCTCTGTATTTTAATTTAATTTTAAATGAAGCTTCTTAAATATTTAAAAAACTTTATTTACTTTACATACAATTGTTTAGTTATATTATAGACTTCTAGAAAAAGACCTTCTAAAAACATTAAAATGTATTACTGGCACACAAAACCTTAAATTAGAGTGAATAAATGAAGACTCAGCACAACACTTCTGAAAGGTTGCCGATCTCTTGTTTAAATCAAAATTAGATGTTTTTCTAAAAGATAAGCTCACTTCAAACAAGAGATCAGACTACATAAGCATAATTGTTTCTTCTGGCCTTATAGTCTATGAATTAAAATTGGAATTTAAAGTCCTGAGCTAGACCTACAAACTCCTTAACAGACTGTATTCTGGCTGCCTCAGCAACCCTCTCTGGGACTTTTCAAGATGACTTTACCACACAAGAGCAGTTCAGTAAGAGGATTGTCCATTGAAACCAGGGTCCCCAAACTTTTCACATCATGCTCCCCCTTACCCTTATCTATTCTTCAGGAGTGGAGCTGCAGCCAGGGGCTGGGGCTGGGTGGTGCTCCCTCCCCTACTCCTCCATGGGGGCTGACCCAGGCCCTGCTGTGCCTCCCTGAACATTCTGCCATGCCCAATAGGGATGCACCCCACAGTTTGGAAACCACTGGTTTAGACTACCATGCTTGGTAGGGAGAGCATTCCTAGTGGCAAGACTACAGGTATGGTAGTCTGCCAAAATAACACTCACACACCTCTGTATGGAGGAATATGGAGCAGGGTAGATTGATTTAACTCACTGATTTTAATCATGATTTAAGGCAGCAATCAGGAAACCTTAAATTAGAGTGAATAAATGAAGACTCGACACACCACTTCTGAAAGGTTGCCGACCCCTAGTCTATATATTGTCTGTGATTCTGAGATGTTGATGATCTCTGGACAAGGTAATTTAGGGTTCTTGGCTGGGATTTTCAATTCTGCCTAGGGGATTTGGCTGTTTGGCTTGCCATGGGAATTGGGAATCCAAATCTTGGCAGCAGCTTGGAGAATCCCAACCCTCATCTTTCTAGTGTATGAAAGACTGTGGATGTGACTCATAACAGATGCTGTTGTTGAACAATTGCAGATGCTGAAAAGTCACCAGGAGAAGGTTGAAGTACTTGAAAGTAAATTATCAGAGGAGAGAGATTGGAGAAAGCAACTTGCATCTGACCTTGAAAAGACACAGAAAGCTTTGAAGGCTGAAAAAAAGGTATTGAATGGCCAGACATGTATTGTGGTGTGAAGCTGTTCTCTTGGAGAATGCTTACTAATTCTACTGTATTCTTGAACTAGATGGCCACCTCCATCTTTTTAAAAGACCCCACAATGTTCCACATATAATTTTGCTTGGCCTTTAGTTAAATACCCATCTCTATCAAACAGACATTTCTGAAGGTCTCATTGGGTTGCTTTGAATACAGTTGTTTACCATGGCTTTTCCCAGGCCACTCCTCTGACTTTTTCCTCCATAATTTATCCCTGTTATACAGCACATCTTATTTTTCCTTTCAGTCAATGGTATAAAACAACAGCAAAAAAAACTTTTGCTGCCAAATCAAATTCGGCTGGACAAAGAAAAACAAACTGAAGTCAGGTGGAGCATCCTGAAAGCCTGGAACCCAGTGACTGCAGAGGACTAGCTTGAGGACCCCATACTCACACTTATTGACACAGTATTGCCAGAGTGTCTCCTATTTATACATCCAGGAACTGTAGCTCTTTTTGTCACACTATGCTGGTGTCCATTTGAACTACATTCTTTGTTTCTAGATGAATGACCTTACATTTGGCTGTATTAAAACATAAGAAGGGACAAACTGGGTCAGACCAATGGTCCATTGAGCCCAATATCCTGCCTTCTATCAGTGGTCAGGGGCTTCAGAGGGAATGAACAGAACAAGGCAATTATTAAGTGATCCATCCCCTGTCATCCAGTCCCAGCTTCTGGCAGTCAGAGGTTTAGGGACACCCAGGCATGGAGTTGCATCACTGAGCATCCTGGCTAATAGCTATTGATAGACCTATCCTCCATGAATTTATCTAATTCTTTTTTGAACCTTGTTATAATTTTGGCCTTCACAACATCCCCTGGCAACAAGCTGCATGGATTGACAGTGCATTGTCTGAAGAAGTACTTACCTTATGTTTGTTTTAAATCTCATACCTATTAATTTCATTGAGTAACCACTGGTTCTTGTGTTATGTGAAGGGATAAATAACACCTCCCTATTCACGTTCTCCATTCCATTCATTATTTTATAGACCTTCGTCATGTTCCCTCTTAGTCGTCTCTTTTCTAAGCTGAACAGTCCCAGTCTTTTTAATCTCTCCTCATATGAAAGCTGTTCCAGACCCTAATCATTTTTGTTGCCATTCTCAGTACTTTTTCCAACTCTAATATATTGTTTCTGAGATAGGGCAACAAGAACTGCACGCAGTATTCCAGGTGTGAGTGTACCATGGATTTATATAGCAGCATTATGATATTTTCTGTCTTCTTATCTATCCCACTCCTAATGGCTCCTAACATTCTTTTAGCTATTTTAGCTGCCACTGCACATTGGGCGGGTGTGACGTTCCCCTCTGGTGTTATCCAGACCAGTGATCTGCTAGGTCACCCCAATCCTTGACTCTGGGAGCCAGCCTGACCCTGCTCTGCTGTGGGAACCCCCACTCATGGGCTCTTCAGGCACAGCCTCTGGCATGTAAGCTGCTCCCAACTACTTGCAAGCAAATGATACTAGCCAATATCTCCGGTCCCAGACACAGGCCTAGGAACCTCTGTCTTGCAGTGTCCAGTTATGCCCGGTGGATGCAGCAAGCTTATATGAATTTGTCAATTTAACAAAGAAATTGATATGTGCCAGGCTTGTTATCCCAAGGGGAGCCTTTGACATGCTTCAAACCAAACACACTGCTTCAGGTAGAATAAACAGATTTATTAACTATAAAGATAGATTCTAAGTGATTATATGTCAAAGCATAACATGTCAGATTTGGTCAAATGAAATAAAAGCAAAACTCAATCTAAGCTGATTTTAACACTTTCAGTGCTCTTACAAACTTAGATGCTTCTCACCACAGGCTGGCTGGTTGCCCTTCAGCCAGGCTTTCCCCTTTGATCAGCGCTTCAGTCGCTTGGTGGTGGTGTCTGTAGATGGAGGTGGAAGAAACAGGAAGAGCATGGCAAATGTCTCTTCCTTTTATCATGTTCTTTCTTCCTTCTTGGCTTTGCCTCCCTTTCTTTCAGAGTCAGGTGAGCATTACCTCATCACAGTCCCAAACTGACCAAGGGAAAGTGGGTGACTCCCTCAAGAGTCTAACAGATTCTTTTGTTGCTGCCTAGGCCATCGTCTTTTGTTCCTGTGAGGCTGGGTTGGGTTTGTACCATACCTGTCCTGATGAGGTGTGAACTCTGTCTGCTCTTGGAGAGTTTTTGTCTGGGCTTGCTTCATTTTCAGCCTCATAACTATATACATGAAATTGTAACCTACAACATTACTATAACATCACTATAACAACCATGCTCAGTGCATCATGACCCTTCTGAAGACACCCGACGTGACAAACTTTGCATTGGATACCACACAATCATATTGAAAGGGTAAACCTGGGTCTGTTGGGTGTTCCCCCGAGGTACAGAGCATCATAGCATGTGCAGGAATTTAAATTTCACTGCTTTTGAGGGGGCACCGGTGAGGGGCGCAGAACTCCTCTAGTAGGGAGAAGAGCAAATTCCTCCAGCGTAGGGACCCCGGTAAGGAGTGCAGAACTCTTCCTGTTCCTGAGCTGCAGCAGGGAGAGCACTCAATGGAGAAGTTTGCTCTCCCCACTGCAGCGCAGGAGCAGGAGGAGTTTTGCACCCCTTGCCGGGGACCCCAGGCCAGAGGAGTTCTGCATCCCCCGCAGATTATTGGGGGAGCGCTTGCCCCTGCTTTCCGCCCATTGCACACACCCCTTTTAAGTGGTAACAGCTAATTTAGACCCCATCATTTTGTACATATAGTTGGGATTATGTTTTCCAAATGCATTACTTTGCACTTATCAACACTGAATTTCTTCTGCCATTTTGTTGCCCAGTCATCCAGTTTTGTGAGATCCCTTTGTAACTCTTTGCAGTCAGCTCAGACTTAACTATCTTGAGTAATTTTGTATCATCTGCAAACGCTGGTACTTCACTATTTACCTCCTTCTCCAGATCATTTATGAATACATTGAACAGCGCTGTCAAGTATCCAAAAGGAGTTGGTTTTACCTCTGTATATGGCATTGGGGAGACCATTACTAGAATACTAAATCCAGTCCTGTGTCCACACTCTAAGCAGTATGTTGACAGATTGGAAGAGGGTTTAGTGAAGAGTTATATGAATGATAAGAAACAGTTCAGTCTATTTATCTTATTGAAGAGGAAGTTAAGAGGTGTCTTGGCCACGTCTGTAGGTACAGCACTGCAGCTGTACAGATACAGCTGCGCCGCTGCAGCATATATGGTGAAGACGCTCTGTGCAATGGGAGAGAGCTCTCCTGTTGGCATAAACAACCCAGCTCCACAAGTGGCAGAAGCTATATCAGTGGGAGAAGCTCTCCCGCCAACATAGCACTGTGTGCACGAGAACTTATGTCGGTTTAACTTCCCTTTCTCAGCGGGGTGGTTTATTCACACCCCTGAGTGACATAAGTTATGCTACCATGGGCTGTAGTGTAGACATAACCTTGGTCGTGGTCAGTAGATACCTACATGGGGAGAAGAGATAGTAGGGGACTCTTTAATTTAGCAGATAAAGACAGAGCAAGATCTAGTGATTGGATGTTGAAATCAGAAAGATTCAAACTGGAGGTAAGACAACTTTTTAATAAGGAGGGTAACTAACTATTTGAACAACTTCCCAAGGGCTGTGTAAAACTCATCTCTTGGACACTTTACATTGAGATTGCATGTCTCGCTAAAAGATCTGCTTTAGTTCAACCTCCAGGGTAACTTACTTAAGGCAGGTCTACAGTTAAAACGCAGCATCGGCAAAGCTGCAGCGCTTAAGTGAACGTGCTCCTACACCGATGGGAGAGTTTCTCCTGTCAATGTTGTGGTAGCAACATCAACGGGAGAAGCTGTCCCACTGACACAGTGTTGTCTACACCAGGGGTTAGGTCAGTATAACTATGTTACTCGGGGGTTGTGGATTATACACAGCCCTGACCTGAGCGACGTAGTAACACTGATATAAGTCTGTAGTGTAGACCTGGCCTTAGTAGTTTGCAGTGTTGTGGTAGCCGTGTTGGTCCCAGGATATTAGAGATGGAGGGGGGAAATATCTTTTATTGGACCAGCTTCTGTTGGTGAGAGAGACAAACTTTGGAGCTACACAGAGCCCTTCTTCAGGTCTGGAAAAGGTGCTCCCAGCCTCACAGCTAAACACAAGGTGAAACAGATTGTTTAGCATAAGTAGTTAACACGTACTGTAAATCAGAGACCATTCAAGCTGAAGTGGCCAGTTAACACCTTTGCAGTCAAAGGACAAAAATGGGAGTGTGGAGGGGTGTGGATAGTAGATTACAGATTGTTGTAATAAGTCATAAATCCAGTGTCTTTATTAAGACCATGATTTGTAGTGTCTAGCAAAGTTTATGAATTTGAGCTCCCAGGCTCATCTTTTGAAGGTGTTGTGCAGGTTTTCGTTGAGGATGACAACTGAGAGGTCAGATATGGAGTGATCGGTTTGTGAAAAGTGTTTGCCCACGTGCGATATGGCATTTTGGTCTTTTATCATTTTCCTGTGTGAGTTCATCTGAGAATATAGTGATTGTCTGGTTTCACCTACATAGTTGTTGTTTGAGCATTCAATGCACTGGATGAGGTTCACCATATGTTGTGACAGGCATGTGTCAGACCCCTGTATCTTGAGCAGTGTTTTGTGAGGAGTATTGATCATCACAGCAGGGGAGATATGTCTTCTGGTTTTACATCTGTTGTTCTGGCAGGGTCTGGTGCTGCTTTGAGTTGGTGGGCACTGGTCTGTAGGGAGCTTGCTTCTGCTGATGATCTTGGTGAGGTTTGGAGGTTGTTTGAAGGCCAGAAGAGGGGGTTTGGGAAAGATTTCTTTCAGGATATGGAGCACATCGAACATGGGTTGTAGCTGTTTAATGATACCCCATATGAGTCCCAGCATGGAGTGGTAGGTGATAACTAGGGGTATGTGGTTGGAGGGTTTAGGGTTTTTTTCCGTGTACACCCATAACAATTTTAAATTCAACAATAAACACTTTGTTCAAACCATGGGAACAGCCAAGGGTACTAGGATGGTTCCCCAAAATACTAACCTCTTCATGGTTGTATGCAGAGTTGATGTAGCCATGTCAGTCCCACAATATTAGAGAGACAAGGAGGGTGAGGTAATATCTTTTATTGGATTAACGTCTGTTGGTGAGAGATACAAGCTTTTGAGCTTCCACAGTGACCTAAAGAAGAGCTCTGTGTAAGCTTGTCCATCTCACTAACATGTGCCCTCTTCTTGCGCCATCGTGAAGAAGAATTTTCTGGACAAATGCACCACAAAACCAATGATACACCTGAAGTAGATTAGTGATATTTTCATCCTCTGGACAAACAACCTAAACTCCCTCAAAGATTTCCACCACAACTTCAACAATCACCACCTGTCCATCAAATTCTCTCTAGAACACTCTCAAACCAGCATCAACATCTGGGACACTACAGTCAGTTTCAACAATGAAACCCTGCAGACCACTATATACAAGATATCCATGGATCACCACACTTACCTTCACAGATTCAGTAACCCTCCCAATCCAGGGGTGGTGGAGTCTTCCCAGAAGTGGGGGAGACCAGGGCACCCCCACCCCTGCCCCTCCACTTCCCCCCAAAACCCTGCCCCTGACCAAGCCAGAGTCCAGAGTGGGGCCGGGGAGCCCAGGCCCCTCTAGCTGCCTGTGGGGGAGGACTCCTCACAGCTGTTCGTGCAGCTCTTATCCTGATCCAGTTTCAACTGGGGGACAGGGCCTCGAAGCTGCAGCCCAGCCATGATAAGAGCCTTCCAGCAGTTGTGGGGAGCTACGGACCCTCCATCTGCCCAAGGCTGGGAACCTAAGGGGCAGGAACATGGCTGGGGACTGCTCTTGGGTCCCCTACCACGGGCAGGTGGAGGGTCTGCCGCTTCCCACAGCTGCTTGTACTCCCCGACTGGGCTACGCTTCTGGCCTGTCCGGGGTATGGGGCTTCAGGGAGAAGAGGAGGGGGGGAGCATGGTGAAAAGCGGACACTCGACCAGAGAAGTAGATCACATTGTGGAACAGGCCACCCAAATACCCGGGAGAACCTGCTTCAAAACAAAAAACAACAACCCTCTGACTGCAAAACCCTAGCATATTATTTACTGTCAGAGCATGAGGCTTTAGCTTTGGATGGAATGAACAGTCTATTATGGGTATAACCTATATCTGGGGTAATGATTTGAGACTGTTCATTTAAATCTTTGTCAGAGCACAGGATGGGCACCTGATGGTTGGGGCAATATCTTTTTTCCTGTAAATCAGAGGAAAACGAAGTAAATGATGTGTTGTTAACAGGGGCGGCTCCAGGCACCAGCACAGCAAGCGCATGCCTGGGGCAGCAAGCCACGGGGGGGGCAGCCTGTGAGGTCCACCGGTCCCACGGTTTTGGCAGTAATTCGGCGGTGGGTATGCTGAAGACGTGGGACTGGTGGACCTCCCCCAGAACTGCCGAATCCGCGTGACCCAGGCAGACCTCCAGCAGAAACGCCACCAAAGGCTGCCTGACTGCCGTGCTTGAGGCAGCAAAAAACAGAGAGCCACCCCTGGTTGTTAAGCACCAACATGCGAAGCCCTGTTCACAATCTTTGGAACTTTCTTCTTCCTTAGATACAAGAGATTATGAAATATCTAAACAGAGGAATGACTCTCATTTAATCTGTGCCTAGAATTAGTGATACGCTTCTTTGACTAACTCCTTTTTCTTTTTAACCAGGAATTACATAATTCAAAATCAGAGCTTGTGAGTCTTTATAATGAGCTCCAGAATCTCCGAGGTGCAGCAGAAGAAAGAGATTTCCTTAATGTAACCCATGAGAAATTACAGGAAGAAAATACTTTATTGGAAACAAAGGTGAGGATTTAGTGAGATCAGTAGTCTTTCAGTGTTCCACTGACTGACCCTGACAAAATCTGACAATTTGCACTTCAAAAAGGGACAAGACATTACATGGATAACAAGAATATTCAGTTATTGTAGTTAATGCCAACAAATTTGGGAAGAGAGATTAAATGTTATGCTTCAGGATTTAAGCCAGTCTCTAACTCCTGGGGATTAGCAGGTGTTTTACACCTTCCTCTGAAGCATCTGATTCTGGCTCCTGTGAAAGAGAGGAGACTGGGTTAGCTGGACAATGGGTCTGATCCAGTACGGCAGTTCCTGTGTTCCTAAGCACCTTTATGTTCTCTGAGTCCTTCATCTCCAACACCTTCTCCCACTATTAGCTTTGCGTCTTCTTGCATGGTCTCTAGTGATCGCTCTGTTATTGCCCAGTGTAATTTCATTAGCTCACAGTGAAACTGTAAAGCTTCTGTCTCTGTGAAAGACCTTCCTAGTGAACTAAATTTCAATTTTACCATCATTTGTTGATTTTCCCTTGGGGAAATTGAAACAAAATATTTTGCTGCAAGCCCAGTTGACCCAAATTTGAAACATTTCAATTTGTCAAACTGAATCAGAATGTTTTGTTTCAGGTCAGTTGAGCACTAATCTCTGTCCATCTGCACTGCTGCAGTACCTTATGAGAGTTGTACATTGCATGCCTCAATCCCTTATTCTCTTCTGTGGAGGGGGTTCCCTGGCTAGACTACATCTCTTATGATGCACCATTGTAATAAGACTCCTATGATGCACTAACATATCCAGAGCCTGGATTGGTTAATGCTCTGGGAATGCTGGGATGTCCATCTGTTTTCTTTGTGCATTTGGGATGACTGGTAGTTAGGAAGGAGGTGGCAATCATGCTCAGAGGATTGGCTGGGAGACAGATATTATTCTGTGGTGTGTTGCAGTCTGTTAGTGTGTGGATCAGCAGAGGTTTTATTACTTTACTTTGTATTTTAAAAAGTTTGTAATTTACCTAGAGCTGTAGATAAGCAATAAGGGTACAAATCCAAATGTGATTTTATGGGAGAGCTTCCCTTGCTCACTGATTTCCCGTGCATGGTATTGCGAAATTATCATAAGTCTCTTCCCAAATCTGGACCTTAGCGTCCAAAATCTGGGTGCTTAGCATGAATCTCCCCCAAGCTTAATTACCAGCTTGGATCTGATCTCGCTGCCACCATCCAAAATTTCCAGGGTTTTGGCCCCCTCTGGTCTCCCCAAACCTTCCCTGGAGAGACCCCGAAGACCCAGAAGCTCTGAGTCTTACCGGCAAGGGAAATACTCCACTTCCCTTCCCCCTCCCTCTCCCACCCAGACTTTCCTCTCTGGGCTAACCTGAGAGTATTGATGTAATCTCTTTACATCACAATACCAAGAAGCATGTCTCCTTTACTCCACAAAGAGACAAACCCCAAATACAAGGAAACAGAAAGAGAGGATGATTTGTTTATCTGTCTCTTCCCCTCCCCCATTCCTTGGTGCTGCAGAGCTACCTCTGTGCTAACCAAAGGAGTTCTGCCCTTGTTCCTTACCTACCCAAGAGAGAAAAACTCAAACCAAGTCTTAAAAGAAAGCTTTATATAAAAAAAAGAAAGAAAAAGACAATAGATAAAACTCTGTATAGATGACAAATACAGGCTATTGCTTAAGAGAAAATATGAAACAGTCTGATTTCAACAAGATATCAATTGAAACATTCAGCAAGTTCACACTGTAAATACAAAATACAAATAACGTTTATGCTTTTCTTTGTACTCACAACTTGTAAGAAGGTAAAAGAGAAGCTTGGAGATAGAAAAAAAAAAGAAAGCTCTTGCTCATAGCCGAAGAACAAACAAACAGAACAAACAAAGGACTAGAACACGACCCCAAAGATGAAGAAAAGAGAGGGTTTTTCGCCCCCGCCGCCGCCGTCCTCGCGCTTCTTCCACCTTGTTGGGGGGGAAAAAAAATCGGTTTCCTGATTGGTGGCTGCTTCTGGTCCGCTGTGTTTGTTCGGCTTGTTGATTACTGCCTTTACACGGCTTAAGAGAAGACATGGTAACCCTTAGCTATCTATTTATGACACCCCTCCCCAGAATCATCAGACGTGGCAAATTTTCACTGGCGGTGATGTTCTCTTAGAACTTTAGAACTAAACAGAGTAATGTTAAGACAAACG
>NC_133791.1:23141051-23154325 GCF_003597395.2 Chelonoidis abingdonii
CACGTCTTTGCATGCGAATGGCTCCTATACATGCTAGATGATCGGTGGTTACTAGGATATAGGTTTGTCAAGTCTTGGGCCTTAGCACAGGGTCAGACGTGAGATGCCTTAAGTTGGTAAAAGGCTCTGACCTCATCATTCATTTATGTTTTGGCTGGTTGTATTTTGGTCAGGTAGTCGACGGGGAGCGGATTGGATTGGGTGTAGTGTGTACAAGCTGTAGTCCGAAGCTGAAGAAGGATGTGGACATTTCTTTGACTGGGACAGGCACTTATTTGGATTTAGCATCAATTGGCTGTAGGGGGGTTTATGGTTACTCGACGCACTGGTCTAACGGTAAGTCCTCTGTTTTGGCCGATTTGACACTTTTTGGCCTTACGTTAGGTCCGGCAGGATCGCTGATGGCCAAGACTTTTCCAGTGTACTAGGTAGTCTCGGAGCCGGAGTCTGAAAAATGGCCCATCATGAGGTGGCAAATGCATGAAGTCCTCCAGTCTGCTAGTAGCCATATAGAGCTTGGAGGTGGGGGTGAATTCGCAGCGAAAGGAAGTTAAATTCAATACACCCGAATGGGTGACGAAATGCTGTGTACTTTCTTGGAGGTTATCTAGCAGTCTTGCCAGAGCCCTTGGTTTAGTTCTTGTGTAGAATGAATGGGCGTCGCAATTCTCACAATAGCTCATTGGTGGTGGCATTGTATTGTCGGAAGTTACGATTTAGCTTACGGTAGTTCCACGCAGCGTATTTCCCTTGAGTTGGGTACAGAACCACTGGAGATGCATGGCTGGTAGATGAGTGGATATAACCATCATGTAGCAGTTTGATTTCCAGTTCTATAGAGTGGGATGAAGAGACCCGGTAAGGGTGGTGTTCTAATTGGTGAGCAGTACCTGTGTCAATGGAGTGGGTATGTGATTCAGTCGTCCTGGAGGTGTGAGATGGGGTGAAGTAGTGCACAGTTTGGATTTGTTGAGTGAGAGTTCAGGGTAGGTTGAGAAGGTTCCCTCTTCCATGCCACTGGTCTTTTTCCGTGTGAGTAGACTGCATCAGGCAACTCAGGTCATATCATCGTGAGACTGTAAACTGACAACTGTAGTCTGAGAATAAATGGCTTGAGAGAATAAAATGGTACTTGTGCGCGTTTTAGTGGGAATTGGGAACTAATGAGGGTAGTTACATAGTCCAGGCGCTTTGGGACCGGATGGCACCGAGTACATGATGCTTCATCTTATGGTGTGTTGCGAGTTAAGCAAGCATAACTGCGTCCCTACTTCATCTGAAGGACTAGGTCTCTATGGTATGTTTAGTCATCACAAGACCTTTTGCCTCTTCTGAGTATCCGTTTGGGTTTTCTTAGACGGAGCTAAAGAGTGTCGAGGTGCCCTTTGTAGGTTGTGCTTAAGTACAGACAGTTAGTTCTGGGAGGTGTACCCTCCCATTGTTGCTTAATCACTGTCATGGCGCCTTACCTCGTGGCATATAAAGTTGCAAAGGGTGACAAACTTAAATGGGTGAGTGGTACAGCTGTAAGCAAGAGGTTACTGCTCACACTAGGTCCGTATATGGGTATTCATTCAGAATTTGAGGATCATGGCCACCAAAGTTCATTAAACTTATCCAGCGGCATTGTTTGATGGTGGTACGGGGTGGCAACAAGTGATTCAGCCATGAGTTTCCCACGGTTTTCATGGTGCTGCAGGAAATTGATCCTGAATCTGTAAGGATATCGAGAACCTACTGGCGAAATTTGTTAGGGCTGGCACGTTTAGCTTGGTGTTGCATAGAGTACTGCTTCCGGCATCGGTAGAAAGATCACGAAAGTAGTACGTACTGCTTTCTCCTGGGCGTCTTTTCGGGAAAGGACAGAATTCCAAGCTATTGCCTGAAATGGGATCAATTATGGGAGTGGACTGGGAGGGCCTTGACAGATTTGGGGCTTTCACTCTTTGGCACCTCAAAGACGGACATACTGGGCATGTCCTTGCCATCCTCCATGGAAGCGACTATCACACCTGTTTTGGTTATGTTACCAGCATGGCCACTGGGATGATCTGGGCTAAGCTTAAGAGTCCCCGGTATTAGCTTGGAACAAACGGTTTGTGCGGCTGCATTTTCCTGGTGTCACAGAACGAATTTCTTGTATAAAGTCCTTAGTCGATAAACGGGATGGTTAGAGAGCTGAGAGGAGGTGGGGTGCTCGTGCGCAAGTTTCTGAGGTGTATCTGCTTTGCTCAGTTGGATGTTCCTTGAGGCTGGGAACCAGTTTTCTCAGACTGTGGACTTGGCTTGGTCATCTGGAGCGATGGAGGTGATGGGGTTGTTTCGTTGCTGGTGTCGTGTCGCTGGTGACTGGTGGTATTTCAGGTCTGGTGAGCTTTTGGGTAGGTTGTCTGTGCTTCTGCAGTTTGGTCGTGGGTCTGGCGTTGAGGTTGAAGATGTGGGTTGTGCTGCTGGTGGTGCTGGTGTGGTTGTGTTCAGTTCCGGGCTGGGACTGGAGGTGCTGTGGTGGCTGTTAGCCGTTGGCTTGGGATCGGGTCATACTTGTTGCGGTCTCTGGTACCAGACGGGTTCTGTGGATGGCTAGTAAGGAAATGGGTTGGAAGATTCTGGTGTTGGCTGGTGTAAATTCCACTCTCTTTGGCCGCTTCACTGGTTGGCCAAGTTTCCTAGTAGATGGGGATGGAATATTGTCATAGTGAAAGTCACATTCCTGACGTTTTTAGTATGGATAGGATTAGCTGTAGAAGTACACTTGTGACATGAAGGGGTAAATGGTAATTTGGCTTTGGTTGATGAGATTTGGGATCAGAAGGATTGGTGGATAGTGAACTTGTGCCCGTGTCTCTACTGCGGTAACCTTCTTTCCGCCACTCATAAGTTCCTTCGCTCAAGGGGATTTGAGAGGTTCTGGCTGGGGATATTTGTGATGATGGTGGTGGTAATGATTGACACCGGAGTGGGGTCTTCTGGGCAGTTGGTCTTTTTGTACCAGTTCATTATACTTATAGATATTCAGTAACGGGTCTGGGTTGAGGAGTTAGTACTGGGTGATGGTGAGGTGGAAGAATAGGGTGTCTGTGGCTTCTTGGGTTGTAGGTGGGGTTTTGGGTTAGCCCTCGGTTGTAGGGTTTATTGTCGGTTGTGGCATGGGGTTGTTCATTCCTTTACAGTAGCTTTCTTGCTTTTGCACTATCTATCTTTGGCTCAATTCCGCCTCGGTTGAGAGTTTTGGGTTATCTCCTAGGAATGTAGTGATGTATGTCTCAGGAACACCATCAAGAACTGCTCCATTTTCATGAGGAAATGAGTTTGTCAATGGATTGAACTTGGTTCTGATTCAGTGTATATGCTTCATGTAGTAGGCGTGTTTTGGGAAAATGACCTCTTGGTGTACTTTGGGTTCTGAAACGCGACGGCATGATCCGGGGTTATTCCATTCTGTATCTGGTTGGTTTGAAACAGTTATATAACGTTTCATTTGGTCCTTGGCATTTCAGCGCCACTTCTGCTAAGGGTCATGAGTGTGATCAGCTCTAGATGTATGGTCTTCAGAGATGCTGTACCATGCAGGCTTTCAAGTTTTCTAGAAGGCTCAGTGTCATCACTGCCTTGTAGTTGGGAAATTTTTGGTGGTTTGAACACATGGGACGGGGGTAGGATTTGCTGCGTTCTGATGCTTAGCCTGTTTATTCAGTTCTGCTTTCTTGTTTTTCCTCTCTATTTCACTTCTTTTTGTTGCTTTCATTCTTGCGTGTTCTCCTCTTCTTTGGAAGGCTGCATTTTGGCTGCTTCTTGTTTTTGTAGCCTTTCTCTTGTTTGTGCGTGGCTCGTTCGGCCATTTGTGTTTTGAGAAGCTCTACTGTTTGTCATTGCTTCGCTGTGCTGTTTTGGTTTCCTGACATCCTGGTTCTGTTTTTGTGTTGGGGTGCCTCTGGTGGTTATTGTGAACTGCTGGCTTCTGCTGTCCTGGAGTCGGCCTAAAAACACTCGTTTTTCTTCTTCTTGCTATCTTTGATATGTAAATTAACAAAAACAAAACCATTTATTTCCTGTGTGTTTTTGCTGGTATTGATTCCATGGAATTTAACTGTTAACAATAGCTTAATGCTCTTAATGGTCCTTTGCTAAAAATAGCAAGCCAAGCTGAGCAAGAAGAGAAACAAGAGAAAAAATTTCCTCTGACTGTTTAAACCCTTTTCTCTTCTAAAACCCTTAGCAGAGAAAAAGAAATAATTTTCTACTGGCTTCTGGATTCTTAATTCCACGTAGTACTTCCAAATTGGACTTAGCGTCCAATCTGGGTGATTAGATGATCTCCCCAAGCTTAATTACAGCTATGGATCTGATCTGTGCACATCTAATTTCAGGGTTTTGGCCTCTGGTCTCCCCAATTCCTGGAGAGACCCCGAAAGATAAGAAAGAAAAAACCAAAGCAGAAAAAGACAAATAATAAAAAACCAAAAAAAAATAAAGAGTATAAAGGTGAATAATCTACGGCAAAGGGAATACTCAACTTCCCTTCCTCCTCTCCACCAGAGTTTGGCCTCTCTGGGATTCCTTGAGAGTATTGATGTATATCTTTTAGATCACAATACCAGAAGAAGCTGTCTCTTTCCACAAGAGACAACTTCAAACACAAGGAACGAGTGATTTATCTCTCTTCCTCACAATTCTTGGTGCTGCAGAGCTTACCTGTGATGATAACCAAAGGAATTCCGGCCCTTGTTCTTAACCTACCAGAAGAGAAAAACTAAACCAAGTCTTAAAAGAAAGCTTTATATAAAAAGAAGAGAAGACATAAAGATATAACTCTGTATAGATAAATAGGCTATTGCTTAAAGAAAATTATGAATAAACAGTCTGATTCAAGATTGATCATTGAAGACATTCCAGAGTTACAATGAATACAATCAATGATCGCTATGTGCTTTTTCTTTTGTACTCACTAATTGGTAATAGAAGTAAAAAGCTTGGAGATGAAAAAAAAAAGCTTTTCTCATAGCGAGAAAACAACAGAACGAGAACAAGAAACACACCAGAAGTTCCTCCTCATTGAAAATCCGGTTTCTGATTGTCTATTGGTCCTCTGGTCAGGTGTTTGGTTCCCTTTGTTAACCCTTTACAGGTAAAAGAAACATTAACCCTTAGCTATCTATTTATGACAGAAATATTGAAGAACTATTAGGGTAATTTAGACTTTATATTGCAGATTTCCAGGTTTTCTTTAGCTGGAGTCACTAGACCAGGGATCTCAAACTCAAATCACCAGGAGGGCCACATGAGAACTGGTATATTGGCCCGAGGGCTGCATCACTGAAACTTTTTCATACAAGGATACAGAAGTATAGTCAAAAATTAAAAAAATGAAGAGTAATATAGTATGTTAGTAAAAGTTAATGTATTAACTTTTTAAAAACTATAATGCAAAGAGGGGTTTTACAGATGTTTATATTTTATTAACTATTCCTTATGTGGTCAGTAACACTGATGATGATCTACACCAGGGGTCTCAAACATGTGGCTCGTGGGTCATTTCCCTCTGTACTGCATAACCCTTTCCACCCCCCAGTCACAGCCCAAAGTCAAGAGGGAAACTGAGGCTCACCTAGGAATTATAAAAAGGTTACAGAAAATTTCCAATTCTGCACAGACACTGTCCAGTATTCCAACAGAGAGACCCTTGGGCAAAGGGGGGGGAACCTCTGGATGTCCAACACCCCTAACAGAGAGACTCCTGGGCAATGGGGGATGGTGTCCAGTGCCCCTAACTAACAATCTCTCACAGAAGTCTCAAACACGTGGCCCCACCCCTTCCCCACCTCCATTCCAACCCCTTCCCCAAATCTCTGCCTCTTCTCCGCTCTTTCCCCGCCCCCAGAAAGTTCTAAACTCTGCCAAACAGCTGGTTGGCAGCGGGAAGCGCTGGGAGGTAGGTGGAAGAGCGGGGATGCAGCGCGCTGGGGTGGGGGAGGAAAAGGAGCTTGATTGCCGGTGGAGTTGGTGCCTATGGCGGCCTGAGGCCACGCAGTAGCGTAACTAGCAGGGTTCGGTGGAAGCAGCCACTTCCCCTCAGGGCGGCCCGGCGCTGCCAGGCAGCACAGCCGGAGGAGCCGTGGGGCTGCAGCGACGCCTGGCGGCCAGTGCTACCAGCAGTTCCTGCTGTTCCAGGAGAGCCCCGCCAGCGCGGCCGCAAAGCAGAGGCTGCAGCAGAGCCCGTGCATGCTGGAGGAGAGGACGCCACAGCTCTGCGCTGCTCATGGCAGCCACCCTGAGCAGACCCATGGCCAGTCACGCCCAGCAGGAGCCTCGGCGCCGCCCGCGGCTCACCAGAATAAAACTCCCCTGAGGAGGGGAGAGCGCTTCCCCCTCCTGCCGTGGCCTGTCAGTGCCAGCAGCCCTGGGCAGAGCAGCACCCCCCGGGCTGAGCGGGCGAGCCAGGCTGCAGCTCGCTCGGACCGCGCCTGGCGGGGCTCGCTGCCTTCTTCCCCCACCCCTCAAGGGGTAGGGCCAGCGCTAAGCCTGGGCTGGTGCTGTACGCGACGAGCCCCTCCCAAGCTCTCCTGGTCCCGGGGGCAGCTCCTGCCCCCTCTGCACAGAAAGCCCCGGGGACCTCAGCCCACTCCCATCCTCGGTAACCCCTCCCCAAACTCCATACCCCGTGTACTCCTCCCATGCACCCCATGCCCCTGCCTTTCCCTCTCCTTCACCTCCCCTCGTATCTCCGTCCTCTGCCAGCCTCCCTGTACTGCCTGGGGAGGGGGTCGGAGGAGCCAGACAAGGGGGCACAGCGTGGCCGGAGGAGGAGCCAAGGGGGGGGCACCTTTTTATGTTTGCTTGCTCCCCCTGCTGTTAGACTCTGGCTACGCCACCAAGGCCACGTGTTTGAGGCCCCTGCACTAGATTTTCTTACACCTCATGAAAGATTTCTGTGAGACCATAGAAAATCAGTCTTATGACATTTACAATTCTGACTTTGCAGGTCTTGAAGCTCTCACAGGAATGTGAACAGTTAAACCAGCTTGTAGTGAAACAGAAAATAGATGAAAACTTTACAACACGTGAAACAACATATAAAGAGCTTATGACTAAAGCAAGAATATTGGAAGAACAGATCCAAATTCTGGGAGGGGAGAGAGAGCAATTACGGTAAATCTTAATAGCACCTTCTGTGTTTTCTGCATTTTGTCTTCAGTGACTAACCTAGAAATGTTCAGTTTTTTGAAAATCTTAGCACTTGTTCTTGTAAAGTGCATGAATGAGAGATGGGCAGATGCCTTTTTTTCTCCTGTGCTCAAATATTCAACTGGCTTGTACTGCAGGCTTTTGCTGAGCTCCAGTCTTCTCTGTCACACTAGTGTAAATCTGGAGTAACTGATTGATTTTAGTGTAGTTACTCCAGATTCACACCTGGGTAAGTGAGAGATTGCTCTGGCCCTTTTGGAACACTTTTATTTCGGTTCTCTTCTCAGCTTATGCAAACTTACTTTGAAATTGGTTGTAATTCACACCTTTTTGTAGGATGTACAAGTTCTGCGTGTGGACCCTCTGAAACAGAAATAAGAGTCTCCATACACAGACTCGCACCAACATAATTAAAGGAGTGAATTGTGTCAGATTTAGTTCTTCCAGTGCAAGTCTCTGGGTGAAAGTCACCCTATGTAGAATTATTAGCACAAGGCCTGTGAGCCACTTAAGAGCGTCAGTGGTGCCTAGGCGTATTGCTGATCTTTTACAATGGTGATTTTCACCCGTCGTGAGTAATTTGACTGAAGGTTTTTTTTACTATTTTTACCTGAAGTACCAAGCTATTCGAGAGCAACAAGAAAACCGAGGAGTTAGAAAAGGAGGTGAAGGGGAGCAATGAAGAAAAACAACTGTTACTGGAAGAAAATGCCCAGCTAAGACAAGACATACTGGCTACAAGGGAAGAATTTCACAGCAAGATAGAAGAGGCTGTAAGCATTAAATCTGAGATGAGCCAAGAGAACCAGCTTCTCAAACCCCAGAGCTCTGAATGTAACACAGCATTAAACATGAGCATCAAACAGGTATGAGAGCCTCTTACAGTAAGTGCCACTCCTCCATTTTGAGTGGCTTAACCAGTGTAGGGGCATAAGCTGGATAAAAAGCGGACTTGAACAGTGAAATAGTATTTATCAGCCAACAAGCCATTGCAACGTCATTGCATGCTGTGGAGAACTGATTAATTTACCTTGGTAAAATATATACACCTCTGCCCTGACATAACGCGACCTGATATAACACAAATTTGGATAAAGCAGCGCTCCGGGGAGGCGGGGCTGCACACTCTGGTGGATCAAAGCAAGTTCAATATAACGCAGTTTCATCTATAGCACTGTAAGATTTTTTGGCTCCCGAGGATAGCATTATATCGAGGTAGAGGTGTGTATAAAAAACCAAGTGATTAATCAATTTTACTTTCCCATCTTCCCAAATGAAGCTTCATAGATTAATAAATTTAAAGCTAGAAGGAAGCATTATGATCATCTGGTCTGGCCCCACATAGACAATAATTTCTACATTAAACCATAACTCTTGTTTGAGCTAGAGCATATCATTTATGCTTTAAACACTTCAAGTGATGGAGAATCGACTTCATCCCTAGGTAAGTTGTTCCAGTGGTTAGTAACCCTGACCGTTAAAAGTTTGTGTCTTGTCTAAATTTGTCTAGCTTCAGCTTTCAAACATTGGATATTGTTATGCATTTTTCTGGTAGATTAAAGAGTCATCTGCTATCAGAAATGTTTTTCTCGTATAGGTGTTTATAGGTAGTGATCAAGTCATCGCTTAACCTTCTCTTGGATAAATTCGCTAGAACAAGCTTCTTTAGTTTCTCACTATTAAGGCACATTTTTCAGATCTCAAATTATTCTTGTAGCTCTTCTCTGAACCCTTTTCAAATTTACAAAAGCCTTTTTGAGGTGGGGACACAGAATGGGACACAGCATCCAGTAATAGTCTCTGTGATGGGTTGGACCCCTCTGCCCCCCGAATCTGGGATGCCACCTGATGTGCTGGGGTTTCATTAAGGCTGCCTGCTCTACTAGCCTGGGCTCCCTCTCCCTGCTTTGCTGAATCAGGCTCTCCAGCCTCTGGCAGCGCACACACAGGTAGGGATGCACCAGCTGTAGAATCACACAGAGTCTGCCGGCAGCTCTCTATGAGAAGACTCAGCTAGGAGATTGTCCAGCACTCAAGTGCGCACCCCCTCTAGGGAGTAAACCCAAAACAATATTGTCTTGTGCTGTATAAAAAAGTCTGCACAACTCAAGCTCATGAAAATTCACCCTCTGCCTCATAGTGGAAAGAGATATGCCCAGCTGCTTGCCCCCCACCCCAGATATGAATTGCACAAACTGAGTTATGTTGTAAACAAGAAATAAGTTTATTAACTATAAAAGGTAAATGTTAAGTGATTGTAAGGGACAGCAAGCAGAACAAAGCAGATTACTGAGCAAATGAAACAAAACACACATACCAAGCTTAAGATCTTAAAGAGACTAGTAATGTCACAGCAACATCCCAGGACACCTCTCAGGAAGGAGAGAGATGTGTATCGTCAAAGTCTTATTGTTTCTTCCTAATGGCCCATCAGGGCTGATGGCCTGTTGTCTAGTAGGTGTTTCCCAAGTAGACACATAGCTGTAATTAATACATATGTAACCCTTCTGCCCCTCTGAGTTGGCAGCAACAAGGGCCGGGTTCAGTATCCAGGGGTTCTGTTTCAATAACACAATGCAAAACCGGCTCGAGCGCCCACCCAGTGACCTGGGACAATTATATACCACCCCCCCGGGCGCCTCTAGGAGGCAATACTTCCCCACTCACAAGCACGGAGTCTGAGTGTAGCAAAATTCTTTTAATAAAAGAGGGAAACAGTGCACCATTACGTTGGAGAAACATCACAAACAGGATTAGAAACATCACAAACATAAGCAAAAACCCACCTCCAAGTACGTTTGGACTTAAGACCCTTAAGGTCTTAAGTCCAATCACCCCAAAGTCCAACAACCTGAAACTCTCTGGTCAGTGCCACCCC
The DNA here is from genome assembly GCF_003597395.2 of Chelonoidis abingdonii. Lineage (NCBI taxonomy): Eukaryota > Metazoa > Chordata > Testudines > Testudinidae > Chelonoidis > Chelonoidis abingdonii. The sequence goes on from NC_133791.1 coordinate 23,151,112, forward strand.
AGAGTTCAAAAGTTTATCTGCAGAGTTTTACCCCCCCAGCCTGGGTGAAAATGGGGGGGGGGGCACACCCAGGGTGTTAAGGGACACCTTATGTGGGCCAGGGCCAACTGCTCTGCCTCTCTGTGGAGTTCTGCTGCAGCCTTCACCATGACCAGCTCCACTACACCAGCTGTGCCGCTCCTCCAGCCGACCTGTGAGCCACTCCAGCCGTCCCCGCAAACCGCTCCACTCGACTCATTGTTCCATGGGCTGCCCCAACATGCTGCAAACTGCTCCGCTCTGCCAGCCGCTTAGCGATAGACCTTCAGGCTCCCCCACTAGTTAACACAGAACTCAGTGATCTCAGCTCAGTAAGCTTAGCTCTTTTAGTGATTTCAGCTCTTAATGATTTCAGCTTGTAGTAGGGGAGCCCTGGTGCTGGTGCACCATTGGCCCAATGTGAATTCAGTTCAGCAGCCTCTAGATGGACTCCTGATGGAATCAAAATTAGCTCTACTCTTCAACAGTGGAGAGAAGAGGATGTGCAGTTGGTGTTCCACGCCCTCAAAGGGGGCCCCTACCATCAGGTACACACACGTCCCTAAGCTCTCTCATTTCAATGGGTTTTGGCACCCATATCCCTTGTGTAACAAGTGCTACTTAATTGATATTGAGACATGTCTGTCATAAAGCAGTATCATAGTTCCTCATTCACATAATCAGGGTGACAACACTTTATTCCTCCTGCCCCAATAACAAAGAAATTGGGGATCCCAGAGCTGTCAAAATAACCATCCCAGGCTGCCGTGGGCTATGCTAGGTTGAGTGGATGTGCCAGTGCAAATACCTAAAATTCCTTTCCACACTCCCCATAATTCACCACCAGATGTCAGGGTAGAGCTCATCCTGACTCTGCTTACACATATATTCCTATATGTAATATTCCTAACTTTAGATACAGAAATGATACAGGCATACAAATTGGATATTCACATTCATTAAATTATAACCTTTCCAACAATACCTTACAAGACCCATCTTGCATAAATATATCTATTATGCCATATCCATATCATAAGCATATTTCCATAAAGAATATGGGGTGTAACGTCACAGTCTCACTAATGCAGTACAGAGAAGTAATACCCTTCTCCTACTTGATATTCCCCTGTTTTTGAATCTGAGGATTGTGTTCACCCTTTTAGCTGCAGCATCACAGTGGGAGCTCATGTTCAGTTGGTTTTTGCTACGACCTCAAAGTCATTTTCAGAGTCATGACTTTCCAGGGTACATTCTTATAAGTGTGCCTTACATTCTTTGTTCTTTAATGCATGACCTTGCAGTAGTTTGTATTCAAATGCATGTTGTTCAAATGAGTCCACCTTACCAAGCAGTCCAGGTCTGTCAGTATAAAGGATCTGTTGACTGGCATTAATTATGCTACCAGCTTTTAATTCTTTTCTGATTGCATCCCATATCAGTCTTTCATGATTTTGACAAGGATTGGTGCCAGGCTAACTGGCCTTTAGTTACCCAGGTCATCCTATTTATCCTTTTCAAATATTGGCACGTTAGCTTTTTTTCAGTCTCTGGAACTCCCCCCCTACCCCATGACAAGATTTGTTAAAAATCAACATTAATAGTTCACAATGTTCCTTGCTGAATTCCTTTAATATCCAGTCTTGCAGATTTAAAAATATTTAATAGTTTCTGTTTAACATCCTCCCTTGTTACTGATGGAATAGCAAGTATTTCATTATCACTATAAGATGTGAATACATCATCCTCCTTCTTTCTGAATACAGAACAGGAAGTCAGACTAGATTATCACAGTTGTCCCTTCTGGCCTTGGAATCTATGAGCAGAAATATTTATTCAACACTTTGGCATTTTCTGCGTCATGGTTGATAATTTTACCATCCTTGTCTGGTATCGGACCTATACCTTTGCAAGAATTTTGTTTATGCTTGAAATAGTTAAAGAATCCCTTCTTATTTTTCTGAATTTGACTGGCCACAGAATTTTCATTTATACCTTTTGCTTCCCTTATCAGTTGTCTGCATTTCTTAACTGTTGATTAGTACTCATTGATAGCAGCTTCCCTGTTTTTACATTTGCTATGTATTAGTTTTTAAATTTTTTATTGCTGCCTTCACCTACCCTTTTAATCAAGACATTTTTTTCAACCAAGAATCCTTCTTTTGTGCTAATTTTTCCCCTCCTCACATGCCTCTGTTTCCTTATTAATGCAGTATTTGTCTGGAGAGAGACTCCTGCAGCAGCATCAGGAGGAAATGCAACAATTGCGACAGGATTTCCACAGAGTTCAGAATTTGTGCAGCTCGGCTGAGAAAGAGCTGAGATATGAAAGGGAGAAAAACTTGGATTTAAAGAAGCATAATATCTTGCTCCAGCAAGAAAGCACCAAGGTACGTGCACAGTGTGTGCCACAGCATTAAAAGAGACACCAGGGTACGTACACCATGTGTGCTATAGTATCCATGAGTCCCAGGGGCGTTTTTACCAGTTTGGGGACATGTGAGTGTTTCATTCCCAGCTCTTTCAGAGGCAAAAGGTGAGATTCAAGTTTTGCTCAGTTTCTTGTGGTTCAGATTCTCATGAATGCAAAGGCCTTTTACACTGCATTGGCAGTAACTTAAAATGGTAGTAAATTATTAGGGCCTCTTTTCCACTGCCAGAGTGGCATCAAGTTGCCTTAACATAAAGGAGACAGAATTTAGCCCAAAGTCTGTAGCATCCCAATTAGCGTCTAGCCTGTTTCATCTGAGGAAGTCCCAAATGAGGAGGACTGGTGGGTGCTCAGTAATTACTTCTGAGCTGGAGAGTGATAGAGGAGTTGGTGGCCTGCACCAGATCCAGCTCTGTAATAGATGTAGCTTTACCTCTTCCATGTGCTATTCAAATGCTCACTGATTCATCCTCGCAACTCCCCTGGGAGGAAGTTACATAGCTATTATCTCCACTTGTCAGATGGGCAACTTGAGGCAGAGAGGTTAAGTCTCAGGCCACGGAGGAGTAAAGGTCAGCCCTGGAACTAGAAGTTGGGATTTCTTCTTTGAGAATTGCCATCTTAGAGCCTGTGACGATGTGGTTCTGGCGGGACCTAACTGAGAGTGCCAAATCAGGACCAATTGCTCAAACAGGGCAGTCACAGCCCTAGGCTGGGGTTTTTCCACCTCTAAGGCAAACCAAACCAGCCAGACAAAAATGACTT